>NC_051189.1:82183399-82486429 GCF_015220075.1 Falco rusticolus
GCTTCAAAAGTGTGTGATGAGCATGAATAAAAATCTGCACATACATACTACACTAAGGTCCATTCTTAAATGCATTTCATCAGTGTTGAGTATTTCTACTAGCAAAATTATTTAATAGCAACATATGCTTCTGCACTGTTGAATTGGATGTGGATTTTACACCATGAACAGTATTGTCAATGTAATATTCAAAAGTACTATAGTCTCAAATTCACCATTACTTTCATCCATCATGTTACACCACAATCACTGCACTGTGACTTTCAGACAAGCTGAATGTTATTCTCACAGTTCTAAACTTGGAAAATCACTGCAAAACAAAGGCATAAACGCTTAGTTACACATTGCATTCCTATCAGTATAGTTTCTACTGTATGTGCACCTTGATCAATGAAATCTGTCATATTCTGTTGTCACTTGAGCATACCCTATTACTTCAGAGTAGTGACATCTGAAAGCTAAGGATGAAGGCTTGAGAGATATATTACCTGAAGAAGCATAAAACTTCTAGGGATAAATAACAACTTAGAAAATTAAACATTTGCTTAAAATATGAGGTCCCAAAAGTTAGTTCTTATCTCTCCACAAACTGACAAGATTCTAGTAAGCGTTTTGATCTATAATCTATTTCTGCCATTAAAGCCTTCACACATAACTTGAGTCACCAGAATTTGTCTACTCAAATCAGAAATCTTTAAGTAAAATCTTACCCATTTCTTTTATCTAACTATTAATAATATATATATATATATATATATAATTCTATATACCAAGCAAATCCTGCACTTCAATGGCTAGTGATCAGTAACTCCTAAATACTCGTTTTCACACACTGGGATGGAAAGAAAGGGAATGGAGGACAAAGAAGACCATTCTTAATGCCTTTTCCCAGTACAGTGAACACATTTCTACAGTGGAAGATGTTCCTCCATAAAGACAATCATCATCTATGTACAAAGCTTTATATTCACTACACTTGCTTCCCCCCCGCCCCCAAGTAATTCTGTCTTTTTCTCTCCTTGTGGTTTAACGTGGGCCTGCTTCTGAGGTAAGGATATTCTTCCTCTTTAATTTCAAACAGAAATGGATAAGCCAATGGTACATTGCAAATTTATTTTCCAAAACAGTAAAAATGCTGGAAATGAACTGTTCAGTGGGAGAATTTTAAAAGTCAGTGATTAGACAACCATGCAGAAGAGACTCCTCCTCTACTAGATGTATAAGCTTTTGGAATATATTTTTGAAGGTTGGAGATTTTTTATTTATATTTGTACATCAGTAATGTATGCTGACACATCTGACATGTTCTACTGAATGTGGGTCCTGAAAGCAAGTGTGCTTTTATGCAGTTGTTGCTGTTGATGGGTTTTCCCTTTAACTCTATTAACTTTAATCATTAAACATTATAATATTTACAAACATAAGTTGCATGCATTTCTAACTGCTTTAATAATTAATTTGATAACTAGCTTCAGCTTAGGACAACCACAAAAGAACACTGCATCGATAGAGGTTCCATCTCAGCATGACACTTGCCTGTGCTGAATAAAAGAAAGTGTAGTTGACCTGATAAGAAATTAGTTCTGAATACTAAAAATATATCAAGTCCCATGTCTAAAAAGTTAGTAAATTTCATAGTATTTTCTGTATAGTACTGTAGATATGAAATATAAAAGTTCCTAAAATCACATCTAATACACAGGGAAATAAATTGAGGATTTTACAAAGTAATTACACAGTTATTTAGGACTTACAGAACTGAAAATGAAATGAGAATACAGTCCATTACATATGACATGTTGTAGAGTCAAAACAGCAAATTGTTGGAAACTAAAGTTCTTGACCATTTCAGGAAAGAATGACTTGACTGGAACTCTCACCCCACACTCTCTATATTATTTTTTTATTCCTTTGCTTACACATCAGTGTCAGACTCCTTTCCTACAACCCTCTTCAGAAAGGGAGACAGTAAAAATGCAAAAGGTAGAGATTTATACACTGAATTATACCTGCTATTAACATATACATTTTCTTTAAGCAGAACACTTGTCTCGTGCTTACCTTTGATTTACCTTTACTGTAACAGGCTCTTTTAGTAGCTTCATCACATTGCCATTCCACTGCCTGCAACCAACAGGAGTTAGTTAGAAATGCGGGGAACACAGAAATACAAACCTCAGAGCTATCTAAGCCCATGCTTGAGATATGTGCTTCAGGCATACTGATGATTAGCTGTGGGTGATTCTATCCATAACTGCCTTATATGCTTTATCTCTTTAGGAATGTAGTTTTGCTCTTGATGGTTTTTCAATGTCTTAATCCAAAATCAAGCTGACAGTCCTCGTGATTAACTGTATCTACCACTACAGCAAAAATAACCACAGTCAGATTTGATGCTGCTTAGCCACTTTTTTATGAGTCTTATTAAAGTAAGTGGTCAGGAACACAAAGAAAGCCTGAACTTTTCTCCCCAGCAGATCTGGGCTGCATCACAACCGTATCTGAGGTCAGCTCTGCTGAGAGACCTTGAACCATGGGAAAGTGTGCCCTGTTGTGTTTTTTGCAATATTTATCTCAAGCATCAAATGGAGATTTTAGTTTCTCGAGGTATGACTGCATCACTAAACATCCGTTCAGAGAAAGAAACAGGCAGACACAAGACAACAGTGAAATGGAGCACTGCAAAGCAGAAACAATTTATCCCCATTTTTGAGCTGTCTCTCTGCTTCAACCAATTTATGCCAGGACTGTAATGCCTAGTCTGCATTACTACAGTTTCACTGCATGATTTAATTCCAATTATTTCCATATTAAACATTCAACAGCTATGACTTACGAACTTTATTGTTCAGTGGAGCAGGTCGTGTGCTCGGTGTTTATGTGCCAGCACATGTACATATTGGAATGCCTGTATATGCTGTGTAGTTAAAGTGCATTTTAAATCATTCTGCATTCTTTCACCTCGACAGTGCACATCCACATATTCTTTAGGTAAAAATGCCACAAAGCACTTCACGTTTTATCCGGATGAATTGAGATTTCAAAACTAACTACTATTGCTTAACTATTGAAACCACAGCTTTTTCATTTTTATTTACCAGGAAATAAAGAAAGACAGTTCATTCAGATTTAATATAGGTAATCTTTTGTACCTGTCTTTAATGGAGACTATATTAATAGCAAGCAGACTCTATAATTAATAAAAATAATAGGGTGAAAGCCCATTTAAACTAAGGGGGAAAATGTCTTCAGAGTATACTATGTAGTACTCTTTGATTTGTGTTTCAAGTCCAAGTATAAGCTTTTTCATTTCAGGAAAAAAAGACTTAGGAAAACTAATGTCATTACTTCTCTTCCTCCACCCCAAACCTTCCTATTTATAGCATTTACTTTTGAAGACGAACGATTACAGCATTATTAGGGAATATACTGAAAACTTCTGGAAGAACCCACTTGTGAATGACCCTAGCGTTTATAGCAAACTGTATCTAGCAGCAGGAAAGTTATCTCATACCGACTTAGATAAAAAAGCAACTGTGTGTCAGACAAAAAAGCAGCAATTACTTAACTCTATTGATTCTGTAATGCAAAAAGCAATTTATGTCCATAGTGAAGATCACAGTACAAAAGACTGCTTTTGGATGACCAACATAAGTTCCTAAGCAACCATTAGGACACACTGAATCTATATGTTGTATGGCACTACATAAAAGTAACTAATAGTGAATATATCACCTATAAACAATACAAAAAATTTCAAATGCCTGGAGAAATGCAAGAGTTACCAGTAGGAGGTCAGAGGAGAAAGACAGTGGAGTACAGGTGACTAAAGGGAAGGTCTGAAGGGAAGTTTTTGCCAAAACTGAACTGAGAAGAACATTCAACCATGAACAGCAGGAAGAAAGAAGACAGAAAGATGTCATTAAAGGTCAATGTTTATTAGTGAATCAATTTTGAGTAACAAAATACCAAACTTTGAATTGGCTCTAAGTCCATAGTAAAAGAGTAATTTGAAGGAGAAGGATATGAAATGCAAAAATTACAAAATGTCGCAATTCAAGCAAATTAAGTACATTTCTTAGGTGCTGAAAGTTTTGGAAAAGAAAATCAACAGACTTTGGAGATGGGAAATTTAGAAGCCAAAAGTGGGAGTTCTTCAAGATTTCCATAAAATCTGAGAAAAGCATACATAAGATCTCGCCAGCAGATCATGCTTGAAGAATCTGGGGACTCCAAGCACATAATAATGCAAGTAAAATTTAGGACAAGCCAGGCAAAAGCTTCATTAATCTTGATGATCATGACAGACCACTGGGACTGCCTCTCCCCCTCTGCTCCCCTGTTCTCTGCCAAGTGATTGCAGAGACCCAGCCTATACACTGTTTCAGAAAAAAGGTAAGAGGTGAAGAAAACCAGTCATCACTACATTAGCAAAGCCAGGTATCATCCCTGGAGGCATGGACTCCTTAAGGAGCTTGCTAACTGCCACACTTCTAAGAAGGAATCAAACAGTAAAAAACATGGCAATATAGATATATAGCTCTTGATGGACCCTGTACCAGTGGCACACCCAGTATTAATTTAGCTCAGAAGTGGTGTGTTGGAAACAATCACAGACTGTCAGCTTTTAGTCAAACGTTCTTTTAGATGGGATGAATGTCTTAGCTGAAGATCTCTCATATCTTAAATATTAATAATTTTGCCACACATCATAAAACCACTAATACCATTATTAGCGTAACTGAAAATAAACTTTCTTTTCTCTCTTTGAGAATGCATAGGTTTAAATAAAGATATTAAATATTAATACATTATGTAATATTTCTGGACACCATAGTTAACAGTACGTACAAGAATCCAAATGAACTACTGTAACTATGTATTAATAAATTAGTTTGCGAGCTAACCAAATAGCAAACTCACTGGGAAAACCCTGTCCACAACAACATATGCCAAAGGAGTAATATTGTCTGGACAAGAAATAAATGCAGACACACTGGTGACAAAGCTAAGTGCCATCTTTGAAATCAAGTGTATTTATAGTCCTATAACCCTGGGGTCCACTGCTGGAGGAGGTGATAACAAAGCACCCTGCAAATGAAGTACATTACAAACACATCTGAAGAGAGCTGAGTAGTTCAAACTGTTGTACCCTGGTCCCTAAGGTTCCTGCAGAGTTCAGTAACACATACATATGTCCTGTTGCTGACTAAATAAATGAAAACAGCGGGTATGGACAACATTTCTATATATAGCTATTTTTTTTTCTTCTAATCTTGAAGAAATTTGGGGGAGTTTCCCACAAAGTGAAAATGCGGATATTCAACACAGCCTACTTATACAGGGGGAGATAGGAGGAAAATTCCTCAAGTTAAATGTCATTTCAGTGTGGAAAAAAGAGAAGAAAAATGTGTCCTGAATCTTCAGCACACAAAGACAAAACAAAATTTCCCAACAGAATACTAACAATGTGGGTTTTGTCAGTAGAATATTAAGATTGTAAAGTTTTAATTCTGAAAGACCAGATGGACACATACAGATTGCGTTGTTTTAGAAGGCAAGCACAAACCCATGTTTACTTAAAGATGTTACTGTTATCTACTGCTTCTGTTAACTTGTCATATTCTCCTGCTTGATACCGTTTGCTAATACTTCCATGAAGTTCAGATAAGCAGTGAAAATATGACATGCATACCATGATGGATATTTGATCCACTACGAAGGCCTACACAGCTAGATTTTATGCTGTTAGGATCTTTTCTTTCCTACATCTCTGAATAAGAAGTTCCAATTTTCACATGGCACAATACAACCCTCAGCAGTCTGTGCATTGGTTTTAATTAATATTATAATTCTGCTTAAGCTGGGAACAAAATTCATTGAACCAAATTATAGACACTCATGTTTCTTTGCTCTGGGGAAAGAGGAAACAGGGATTTGAATATTAGTGCTAGAGAAAATAAGGACAGGTAGTACATCAGCTACTGCTATGCATCTCCACAACGAATGTAGCTGCATTGGTTAAGAAGGAGGGTTTAAGGTAGCACATCAGTCTGCTTCTGAGCAAGCTGACATTATTTACAGCAGCATGGCTTTTACAATTCCTGCTATCAATATGGTCTTTCAAGGACCTCTATAAATTTAAAGCCTTGTCTTAGTTGTTTCTAATTTCCCAATCCCCAGCATAACTACATTCTAGTAGACATAAATAAACCTTAATTACATAAGTCACCAGTAAAGCACTGCAAAATATATGCAGTGAGATTTTTAGTCCTGTGAAAGTCAGTGTGGCCAACTCTAAAGACTGAACTTGACAGGTACAAATTGAACTTGACCCAGTGTACTCTGATGAGGAAGTCACTGTTCGCTTTTGAATACATACCATTTTCTTCAATACAAAAAAAACCTCACAATCCACCAAGCTCCACACAGGTTTGACATAAAATCAGACTGAACAGAAACATCACTTCAGTGCACACAACTCTAAGTTTGAACTCACATTTCAAACTGATGGCAGGCATCTTTTTGTAAAAGCTGAATTGTAAATAATTATAACAATGTTGTAAACATTACATTGTTGATGTTTGTACAGTGTTTCAAAGACTTCAGATGAAATCGCTCCTGGCATTTTCAAGGGGTAGTGGGAGGAGAGAAATTCCAGCCACAGAAGAAACAAATTCCAAGTCAAGTTATAGAATGAAACTATTATCTTCCAAATGAAGAAAAATATACATAGAGCACCCACCTATTTTAAGTTAAAATTTACAGTATTAAAATTAATCATATTCTTTTGAACAAAAAATGTATTTCAGTACCTTCTCTGTTTGAATGGATGAATTATAAGAGTCTTGCTTAAAAGTTAAACTATTGTACCTTCAGCAAACAAATTAAATAAATGCAGAGAAATTAGCTCCAATGGAAACCAAAAGAAAATCCACAATCTAAACTGATTTATCCAAATACCTTAGAAAAACACTAAAAGAAAATCATGAAAGGTGTAGAAGCAGTTAATAATGTTCACATGTCACTCCCATTTAAGAAGTAACTGTCAAGGCGTTCTCTTCATGCCCAACATGCAGTGGCAAACTAAGTCCCCAGGCAAGACATCTGGAGGTCCCTTCCAATCTAAATTATTCTATGATTTTTTTTAAAAAATTACAAAATACAGAAGGAAAAATAATAACCAAAACACTAAGTAGTTTACTTTAATATACCTCCTTTCTACAATTATAACTTCAATTAGTAAATGCAGACAGGAAATTTGAAATTTGAACACAGTCAAGAAAGGGCTGGTCTATTAGAATGTGTTAAGTGAGGTATGTATTAGTTGTACTTACAGGTCAACAAAAACCACTTGGCTTTCACCTGCAGTGGAAGCTGCACACGTAACCAAGTACAATCAGATCTCCTGGAAGAACTATGCTGCTATAGCATAACATATATATGATATACTCATAACATATGCATGTAGACAGGTATGTATTCATATGTATTTCTATATATGAACCTCTTTAAAGTATAGAAACAGAATGTACTATTACATTTCATAGAGAAAGAAGTTAATTAGTCAAGAACCAAAAAATGAACAGAACAGTATTCCAGACAGATGGTCCTGCACTTCTTAGGCAGATGGCTCTGCTAATTAGATACTGGCAAAAATAACATTAAAGAAGATGGTTTAATTACACAATGCCAAAAATTAACAACTACATGATATTTCCTTTTTTCTTTTTCATTATCTGCTTGATTTCATCTCTTATATCATGTATTTAAACAATAGTCTGGGGAGTTGGGGTATAATGGCAATAACCATAATAATATATGTCTGCAAACATGAGTAATATTGCCTTATTGTTCGCATCAGCCCAGCAATGGAATGGCTTCAAAATGTTGTGACTTGTTTGGCGAGGGTGTCTTGCAGCCTGTCTAATTAGCTCTCAGTGAACATGTATGCTGGAGTCCAAAAGCTGAGTTTAAAGAGGCCATAAAGAAAGTGTCAGAATCATAAACACAAAGAATGTAGCCAAAGAGAAGTATACCAGCAAGACATTAGCAGCAAATTAGCAGCCACAGAGTTAGTGGTGGTTTCAATGGTTACCAGAAATTTTAAGGCGTGCTTCGGTATAATGACATCCTTCCTTCCAGCAAATATGTAAAGCCACTTAAGAAAGATTTATGCCTCTCTATACTTCACAGGAACCCTTTTCCTTGCTTTCCACAGAGTCGTGACCCCTTGTCCTTGCAGCCATTATTGCTGGACCTGCTTAGCTTGCCAATGGGCTCCTGACAAACAGTCAACTTCAGAGAATGATCATTCTCTGGGGGAAAACCCACAGTAAAATATTAAAAAGGGGCTTCCCTTTAACATAGCTTTCGCTTTTAGTTCACCTAAAAGGAAAAGCTGGTTTCTGGGGGCTAAAGGCAACCTGGTTAGGCTTTCATATGAAGTAATAGCCAGCACTTCATACAAGAAGTCCAACACCGTATGGACAACTTTACTATTTGGCTACAGTCACTGCAGTCTCTTGCCACCAATTACCACATGTAACAGCCAGTTCTCCTGGGAATAACATTATGTGTGTTTTCATTTGTTCAGAACCAGCTTTTACTGTTCATCCACATTTAGAAAATTACAGTTTCTTATAAAGTAAGCAGTGTGAAATATATGAAAATAAACATCAAATCATGCTTGAATTTTCCAGGGTTTGGAATTCAATAAGAACTAAGACCCCCTGATGGATATATAATTTCAATCTTAAACCAAGTAATATATGAAGTTTTATATGGCTTCAAGGAGGTGATGTCAACTTAATTTTATTTCAAATACACTGGTCTGAAGTATATAAAAAAAAACTGAGGAGAGAAGTACATACTCTGCCAAAGCACAAAGCAGCCAAAGTTTTAGCTAGCTTATTTTATTGACTATGCATAGAAATAGTTGTTGAATTTTTTTTTTTTAAAAAAAAAAGTTAATATTATAGAAGAATTTAGACTTATTATGACTTTCACAAGCCCTCATTGTTGGGCTATTGTATTGACTTTAATGATACAAGTCTGCCCAAGACTGAACTTTCACAACTGCCACCTACCTATCCACCTGTGCATTGCCCTCTGTCTCCTCCAAAGACTTCTAAATGTAACAAAACACCCATTTGGTTTATTTATAACAGAGACAGGTTTACAGAGGGAAATGCAGTTCCAAACCTGGAAGTTAACAATCCAAAACTTGAGTGTGTTCAGAACTAGGGCTTTTAGTCCTGCTCCCAGAGTTATTAAACAAACAAACAAACAAACAAGCAACAAAAAAAAAAAACATTGCACCGTGACTTTCAAAGTTTTGAATGTTCCAATCTGGTGTTTTGAAGCTTTTCCAGCTTTTATGGACATTTAAAAACTGAATGCAGAATTGTGCTGAAGGGGTAAAACAACAAAATGTTCTTGCATTACAAAACTTGGCAGCCATTCAGCAGGTAGGAATGAGATTTCATAACATAGTTTTAATGCACATTCTGAAATTATACTACATATAGTAAATTTAATGTATTGAATAAATTAGATGTGAATCCTTTAAGCTTTAACATCTGTGTTAACATACTGAGTTTTAAAGTGTTTCCTGCTTTTTGGCAAATAAGATTGATTTTAGTATGCTCCAAGACCTTTTGAAAGTAACATTTCATTTATTTTTTTTTACAAATAGTGTTTTAAAGTTTTAGGTGCTGATGAGAAATGTCAGGATTCTCTTTATTTCAAGGAAGTGAAAGATATTTCAATGTAATTTCATACCTCTCACCCTCCTAGGTTAAATAACAGACTAAGTGGAAAAAAGTCCCCTGGCACTGGAGTGCCACAAAATGTTCGTTTGGACCTTAAGCAGGCGCAAGTAGAAGTTTATTTTCCTGTACACCTGCTCATTGATGCTAAGAAACATGGAAATGGGAAAGAGGAGGCAGCACCGAAATGTGGGCCATCTTGTGCCATGCTAACTTGCTGTTCAAGACAGCCGTGATGGTGTAGGATGTGGGATTAAAGAATTAGCCCAGAAATCAGCCCTCCCTTACCTTCCAGCCACAGTCAGTCAAGGAAGGTATGACACTTCAGCAGACTTTGTGGCAAATCAAGACTTTCCTCCTGGAAGAATTTCTGAGAGGCACAGCCAACACACTATATCTTGCCCCTGGGATGTCAAAGACAGCTATAGTATAGCTTCCAGATATGAGCTCACAAAACTAGATGATTCTGAGAGATACGGTGGAGGATGCAATTTATAAAACCTTCTAAGTTATACTGAATAACAGAGACTAAAAAAAAAAAATCTTAGCATTCCTATAGGTACGTGTATAATTTTGTACATATTGTCCCATTAGGAACAGCATAACAATTTTATTATCTTATTATCATTTCCCTTTGTTGGGGCTCTTGCTGTATTGAATGATTATACTGAACTCTGAAGCAAGTGGAAAAATACTGAAGAAATAAGACGAGGTTACGGCCAGAACAGTGGGATGAAGAAAAAGGAGCAAATTGCAGATGTTTGCTCAAAAGCAAGGCCAACGGGACGTGATAAGAGGAGCTGGGAAACCGCAGAAAGGAGCCTACGTGCCAGAGAAAGCAGAAACAGAAATCTTCCCAGTAAACAATTGTTAACCAATCATATTATTATACGCTTGTAAAATAGCCAACCACATTATTGCACGCTTATAGAATGCCTTATAAAAGTCTACCTGGTTTGTACAATAAACGGATCAGATCTTGAACTCTGTGAGTATTTGAATCTGACTCCCGCTCGCCCGAAATGCCCGCAGCATCCCTTGGTCTTTTTTACTTATTTATTCAAATAGTTTTGCCATTAGGCTTTGGGGATGGCAGCTTTGATTCTGTTAGTAGTAATTCCCATCTATAGTTCTAGAGAAAACACTACAGTGACATTACAATAGTAACAATATTTTGAAAAGTGAGCCTAAAAATGGCATCTTATAAGACAGCAAAAAGACAAAATTTGTTGAAGGAACTCTAACATACATATTTCCCCATTAAACATGCAACTAAATCAAGGTATGAAGATTTTAGAGAGATGAAATCAGAGAGAAAGTAGAATGATAATGACAGAAGAAATGTTAGAACCACCAATTTATGCAGCTTGTCCACTGAAAAGATGGTGAAGAAATAAATGGTTCAACAGCAAAGAGACACAAACATGAGATATTTTACATTCTTCTAGTTAAATTAATTGACCAGAAAGGTGATTTTGGAAAATCAACATTGAGGTTTTTTCTTTCCATTTAAGGATAACACATAGATACGTAAGACATATAGAAAGTGGATGGGACAAAATGGAAAAAAGTAAGAAAAACACCACCAAATTTCCCAAGAGATGGCAACAGGACTGAGGGCAGCTTGACTGACAGTTCACTCAGGGAAAGAAGAAACAAAGTAATTTCTGGTTTGGTTATGCTTGCTTTAACATAATGGGATTTAATTTGTCAATCACTAAAATAATCTGAAACAAAAAACAGCAATAATATGGAGAAGAATAAAAAGCAAAGAGGCACATACATGAGCATCATCAACAGACAGATAATAATGTGACTGTGTAGACAGGCAAAAAACTGAGCAGACTGAGGAAAAATTCTCATTAAACACAAAGACAAAAGATGCTTACTTAAACAGGAAAGCTTGAATCTATAGATACTAGGAAAATCACTGGAGTGTAGCTACACTGTTAAATTATACAGAAATCAAGGGTGAGAAAGACAAACAGGAGCATCAGGACTAAGGAGACAATCTGCTCATAATGTGGAAAAGTCTTCAAGAAAACATATTGTACTTCAGTTGCAATGGAAATCACAGTTTCATCATGAAGATCTGAGATAATGGTGAGGCTATGAAAAAGCCTGAATGTTAGTTCATTTTTCATTTTTTTGGTTGTTTTTTTGTTTTTTGGTTGGGGTTTTTTTTTGACAAAAGTGAATGGTCTGGAGTAATGTCAAGGATGCATGGCGCTTTTCACTTCCAGGTTACGTGTTAAACATCATTCAAGTTATTAATTAGTGACGGTCAGTGACATCTGGCAACCCAGTATTAGCTATCTGAAATGAGCGGGTCATTTCTACGTAATTTTTGAAAGACAAACATTGAGATCCAAATGAATCATAGTTGGTCTTTTTTGCAGAGACAGTAGAACAGCTGCTTAGAGGGAAGAAATACCCCTGTTATATATAGTTTACCTCATTCTACATTGACAAGGAAGACTGGAAAAGCAGATAGTCACTGAAACAATTATAATCATAATTTCTTAACAGTTCATCTCCAACTGTTTTCCCTCGTATTTCCCTCCTTGCTGACCTCATATTTCAGCAGACATAGGATAGTTGTAGGAAGCCCTACCCAACCTTTAGACTCAGAGCCCTTAAATGTTGAGAAATTTTGAAAAATGTTGAGAAAGTATCTCCTAAATTTCAGTGACACACAGAAATTTTAGTAACAATCTTACACAGAGAACCCAGTTGAAGAAATTTATTTCTGAACCAGCTGTGTGATGTACTCTTCCTCCTGTAACCTCTTTCCCATTTTTCTTGGTTTAGAAACACTCTGACTGCTACATTGGAAGAACAATACTGTACTTTGGTATTTTTCTCCCAGAAACTGTAAGCTCAGTGGAGGTAACTATAAAACCATGGTAAATAAAGTTCATTCAATAGGATGCCCCATCCAACTGTTAATAAGGCACTTCTATGCAGCCATGGGGCTCTTACTTCTTATTTTTGCAGATATCATCAGCTTTCCCCAATCAAATTATACCCTATTAACAATCTGTCACCTGATGTGTATGTTATAGCTCTTAACTTTTTAACAGTGGTTTATATTAGATACTAGTTTGCCATTAAAAACAGAAAGTACCAAAATTTTTTTTATTAGTAGGAATTATTTCTTGAAAGTTCTCCTGTGCTTTTTCTGCTGAAGTGAGTCCTTTGAAGTCAGTGTTCCAAATCCCAAAGCTTTTACTATTGCAAAACTTCCCAAAATCAAAGGAGTTTTGTCTAAGAAGAGCAGAAGAAAGGCTAGAAATTGTAAACATTCTCAATATCCACTGTAGAAAAGGGACAGCTTCTGCACAGTAGCTTATAACAGGAAATCCCCTTAGCATATGCCTGAAGTATTAAAAGAACTTTAGAATTAGACCAAAGACCATTCATTTATAGCTCTTTCCTGTGAGTAGTGAAATGGGTTTGAAACTCAGATCAGGCTATTCTGAGTGCACATCTACAAAGCTGCTAAGTCAGAAAGCTCAAAACCTCAAAATTAATTTTCTATTTTAATTGTAATGTATATCAAAACAAGATTTCTCAGTATTTTTGCAGGGGAAAAAAAGGATAATCTTTATCTCTGTAAAAAGAAAAAAAGAAAACTTCACAGAAAAAACAACACAGGATTTGTATCTGCCTCAAAGTGCAGGGAGGAATATGTTTTATTTTAAAACAATTCAATGGGACAAACATTTGCTTATCAGTTCTCCACAATATTTAGTATGACTCACACTTAAGAAGCTCTAAGTATTAACAGCAGCCGAACGAAAATTCACAGGGTTCAAGAAATAAGACTTCTTGTGCTTCTGAATGATATTGTGAGATTTTAATAGTGACATTCTGAATAGTCTGTCAGTCTCCATGCAGATTCTGTAACTGCTCCTTTCAGTGGAGGTTTTCTCCAATGGAGAATGTCTACTGAAATTTTTCAGTGCCTACTGAAATTCCTCAGTTCTTTTACCCAAATTAAAGGAACACAAAAACTCAGAGAGCCCCCAAGACTCATAGTAAAATTTGCATCTACAGACATGTTTCTTTCACTCTGAAAACAGAATGCCTAAGACAGAACTCACATATTTAAAAAGATTCTGCAGCGAAGCAAAGCTATTGCCTCCTCAGGAAAAGTATTTGAAATCTAAACTCAGACAGAACCAAACTTTCCTGTAATAACTCCTCTTGAAGTACACTTTAGACCTGAGTTTTCAACTCTTTCCCAGCATGCGGAGTCTTACACTGCCTGGGATCTTCAAGGAGAGAACATGGCTTTACCTAGAGTTACCTGCAGGACTAGGATCTGAGTCTATGTTAAAGAGAAGAGATGAATACCTATACTTTAGCTTTACAACACACAAAATGTCTTACAAGCAAGGAGCAGGCATGTCAGCAAATCTTGCTTGCTCTGTGTGACAAAGGAAACTGAGTGATCCTAATTTTTAATACTCAGGTAAAGACATCCTTTTGGCCTGCATGTTAACTGTGTCTGAGAATCCACACAACCAATTCCTCAAGCAGAAAAGGAACTTCACATCAGTAACATAAAATACGTCCTTGTCTCAATGCCAGGTCTTTCCAAGGACAATGACCATATACCTTTTAAAATGGATTAAAACAATGCATTCTCCCTTAGCCATGTTCTTAGAAATAGTACTAGATAATTTCTGGCAACGTTCATCCAGGCTACCAGTATTCTGTGCTAATCATGGTGGTTTGAATTCAGATACTTTTAATATTAATTCTAATCTGTGAGTTACTGGAGAAAGCAGAGGGAAGGCGGGACAGAAAGAAGAGTGCGTGTGTATATTTAAAAAGCATGCTAGGACATAGGCAGCTTGGCTGGCTGCCAGATGCCCACCCAGCTGCTTTCTCATAAATTAATTTTATTGCCAATTAAAAATAGACTAGGATGGTGAGAAACAAAGGCAAATCTAAACCACTTCCCCACCACCACCTTTTCAAAGCATCAACTTCATCCTTTCCTTCCAGACTCCTGTACGTCCTCCCTGCCAGCAGTGCAGGGGGATGGGGAATGGGGGGCTGCAGTCAGCCCGTAACAGCTTCTCTCTGCTGCTCCTTCCTCCTCACACTTTTCCCTATTCCAAACAACATTCATAGCTAAAGACCTCTTTTTTTAATCCAAAATTATTTTCAAAGTTGCAGTTCTGTGAGAAAGCAGTTCCAGTTAATCCCACAAAATCTATACTATAGCAAGATGTGGCAGATAGATCTCAATGTGAGTTGCATGCGAGCAAGGACCACCCGCTCCACTGAGAAAGAGAAGAAACAAATAAACCTAAAAAGCTGAATCTCATATTCACTGTATGAGAATTATGAAATTATTACATGGGTGTATATATTAGAGATATATAACATATTATATTATATATATATTAAAATCATACTATTTTATTATGGAATTATCATATATTTGTGTCAATTTTTTGCTTTGATGCTGCACTTTTTTTTGGTAGTAGTTTGCATGCTGCCCTCTTCAGATCACTTAAAATCCAGTGTGAGCATGTTCATTCATGATGATTTCCATTTGCCAGAAATCAGTTCAGTGGAGAAAAAAAAATTCTCACAGTCACTTTAGCTTTTAAAAGTATTGGCTCTGATGCATACCTTCTTACCTTTTTGGGGTTTTAACCAATCTTGCAAAAATATATGCATGTTCCTAGTCTTAAATGATAGATTGGATTACACTGAAAATGCAGATCCATTAACACACATAATATAACTAATCAACAGGGCTAAACAGACCTTTAGTAAAACAATCTTCTAACTCTTGGTACTTCACATCTTTTTGTAACCTCCACCATTTAGACTGGAATTTTCCTCTGCTATAAAGCAAAAGAAGTTATTTCTATGAATGGGAGTAGAGGAAAATAAACTTTTTCAATTGTTATATTTGTAAAAATCTTTTCTGCCTCTTTCTTACTCCATATACACGATCACAAAGTGATTGGGCTGAAAATAAGGTAACATAGTAGGCAGCTTTATGAGAAGTTCTATTCTATGCTTGACCGGAAAAAGCTTCTGATCTTATAAACTTATTACAGTAGCAAAACTTCAGAACAGAATTAAGTTTATGAATGCATGCCAGCTAGATTTTACATTTTTTTGCTCATTTTTCTGGGACGATTAAATAACATCTAGGTAACTTTATAACAGTGGTTGATGTCCTCAGGCAAGAAAACTCAATTGTTCAAAACAAATTCTTCTGCACCAAAAAAAATGCCTTTGGCAAGAACATAATGCATTCCCTCAAAAATAAACTGATACCGCTTGTACTAATAGCAACAATAACAGCAACAACAATAGCATTATTAAAGAAAATGACTAAACTATACAAGGAAAAAGGGGTACCACAGAGATGGGTATACGCTTCATTTTAGAGCACTGACTGCCCCCCTTACAGTTGGAACTAACTGTCAGAGCAGAACACTCAAAGCACAGCTGTATTAACAGAATATGTAAGCACCTAAAATAAAAGTCATGTAAAATAAAAACTATCGTACCAGTAAGCAAAAGTAGGAAGAGGAAGACATAAAGGTTTAGTCTTTGCTCGTTTTCATCTTCTCTTACTTCACTGTCCCAGATTCATTGCCTACAAGCTGCTGAATTGGATTAATGGCAGTTAGGAAAGATTTTTGCATTCATAAATTGAATTCCTTCCTTCCAAACATATCCGTGAACTCCTCTATAGTCAAATTAACTCACCGAATGTTAACTAAATTAGCACATTTTAACTGACTAGTCCAGTGACTCATCAAATGCCTCCTAATGCTTCCAGTATACAATAGTCACAGCATCAATAAATACAAACTTGTCTCAATAAATGGATGGAGTAATGCATGTGCAATAAATGTTTTTAATTTCAATCTAAATTATATACAAAATCATGTTTGATGTTGTGCTAGCTGAAAGTTACTTTCTAACAGACATCATTTTTCCAGTGTAGATGGAGGTTGTCATGTCTTACTGTTGAAAGAATGCTAGTTTTCCAAATGTGCTAAGCCAAGTTGGAATCTCAATCACTTGGCTGTTTTTCTTGTTTTAATGAAGAGAGATTGGTATCTCAAGAATCCTGAGGGGAGAATGAAGATGTGATGCAAGGCAAAGCACAGATAACAATTCTGACTTGGTAACAGTCTGAATATACTTAAAATGCATGCTTTCAAATTCCTCCCACTGTCCCCACCACAATAACATCTCTTATCAAAGTTTCATCTATTTTAGGAGGGAGGTTCTCCATAAATGTTAATCAGTTCAGAATGAATTCCAAACTGAAAATGCACTTGTATAAATTAAAACAATGGAACAAGCCAAAAATTTCAGTCGGTTGGCTACTTTCTGTGCACAAGAGGCAGATGTATTGTGCTGCACAGGGAGTACAGAGGGAATTTCTTTCGTATCTTAGAACAATGAGTCAACACTATTTTAATTTTACTTCCCCCATTACATGTTTCACGTATGCTCCCCAACCTAAACATGCAAGTGGAAGCAGGACTGGATTAAGAGAGGGCACTAGATAATACTACTGGCAGTCACACAGTAAATATGTTGTATCTCTGAAAGGGCACAGTATCTCATTATCACATGTGATTATGTGCCTCAGTGAGCAGATAAGGCAAGCATCTTTTGGCCTTTACTGAGAAAATTATATACTGTAGTTGGGGAGAATGCTCAGCTGGAGCAAGACAGAAAAGTTCACTGTAAATGCCTACAGAGGGAGAGTGAAAGCACTGAACTGTTGAAGAATTAGATAAAGAGATACAGGCATCTGTTGAGATGACCTTCAGGGACACTACAGGACAGTACTATGCCCAAGAGAGATGTCTTGGTTATGTGGCAGCAGGTGACTGAGCAGAAAGAGGAAAACGATTCAGTCTTAGGTTTCCTTTCCTTATGCTAATGTGTAGGAACAGAGAAGACAACAAAAAAGTGAGCAACTGTGGAAACTTGATCATCAGGTGTTGCACAAAGAAAACTGAGACAGGTTTAGAGAGACACCTTACATCATCTTCAAAGTTACTTACAGAAAGAAAAAAAGGATAGAAGGAGAAACAGGAAAAGGAAAACCTCTCTCCAGTGGCCATCTAGGAAGAGAAGCGATTGGGGTACATAGATGAGCATCCTCTCCAGTGCAACAGGTAGCCTCCCCAAATGCAAATTCAGAGGGATGATGGGAGGTCAGAAAGTGCAGCAGCAATGGGAGACTTCAGCTACCCTCAGAAAGTCTGGGTACGCATTACACTGAAGCCTGGCAACAAGCGTAAATTTTTAGACACAAATCAAGGTTTTCATGAAGCAACTCATCATGAGGCCAAAGAGTGCAGAATCAACTCTAGACTCTGTCCTGAGTAGCATGCAGAAATAGCACTGGAATAGCAACCACAACGTACTCAGATTCAGCATCACTGCAGGAGCAACTGAAAACCCAAATCCACTACGGCTTGTTCTGCTTCATAATAAGGAACTTCAGTATGAAGAAGCTTGATAAAAAGGAGCTAACTGAGACAGCTGAGCATTAAAGTTTTGCAGGCAGCATTCAAGGGTACCTAGCTGGAGACAGAAGGCAAATGAACACCACCTATTATAAAAAAAAAAAAAAAAACATGAAGGAAAGGGCAAACAAAACCGTGGCATAGATTAACAGCAGGCAGAAGTAGTTAACAGAAGGAGGAAAGCACCTTTCAGAAAACTAAAGCAGTGTCAAAATAAAGAAAACAACAGAGCAAAACTCTGTCAGGTTGAATCTAAAAACCTAACACTGTAGACCAAAAAGAGCTTGAAGAACAATTTGCAAAAGCCATAAACATTACTAAAAAAATCTTTCTTCAAACTTATTACAAACAGGAAGCCTGACAGTTCACAGAAGCAGCACATGATCAAAGAAGTTATTAAGAAGATAAAGCCCCACCAGAAAAAAAAAAAAAAAAAAAATCCCTCCTTGCCCAGGTTCATCATGGAAGAGCTCAAGGAAGTTCTCATCACAGAATGGGCAGGGGCACTCATCAAAAACTCTCTCTCAAACCACAGTGCTGTTAAAAGAGGTTATAGGATACAGATAAAATGAAAAGCAACAGATTTTCAGGATGGCTATTTATGCAATAATATCAAAGGAGTTCAGAGATGAAAGTGCTGAACTATGAATCAATGTAAGACTTTTAGCTTACAACTGCTTTGGTACCCGAGGACTTGAAGACATCAAATGTAATATCTATGTCTAAAATGGGCTCCAGGAAGACCCATGAAACTGGAGTGCTGATTTCTGTACCAAGCAAATTATTAAAAATTATATAATAAGTAACAAAGATAGTGAACAAAGATGCAAGTCTTGGTATGCAAATTCAACCACCCTGATGGCTGGGTATAAGCAGTCCTGGAGATTTCTGAAATACATTGAGGACAATTCCTTGATAAAGGTGAGTGACAGCCCAACCAGGAAAGATGATCTTCTGGAACTGTTATTACAAAACAGGTGTGTGAAAGATGAGGTCTGCCCTGACTGCAGTGATCAGAATGGGGCTGACAACTTTGAGAAAAGTAAGCAAAACAGACAGTAGAACTAAACCAACTGCCCCAGGGATGGAAACACAGCCCTGCCCACCATCTACCATGGACTGATCCAGGCTGCACTGGAAAAGGGTGAAGCTCTGGAGCACCTGAAATAATTGATGACATCACCGTGTGGGGCAACACAGCAGAAGTTTTTGAGAAGGGGAGGAAAACTGTCCAAATCCTTCTGAAAGCTGGTTTTGCCATAAGGTCAAGGGACCTAAATAGGAGATTCAGGTTTTGGGAATAAATGGGCAAGACGGATGTCATCAGATCCTAAAGGATGTAATCAACAAAATAACAACTATGAAATAGGAGATAGTTCAAGCAGCGGCCCTTGGGCCAGTCTGAACTGGGCAAGATGTAAAAAAATGTGCTCTGCACCACAGCTGGGGTGCAGAGGTGAAAGCTATCTAGCCGGCTTTAGCAGCTGCTGAACAAGAAAAATGGCCAGTACTTTAGCTCTATACTGAATCAGGAGTGGTGGCCAATGCCCTGGGGGGCTGGCTGCAGCAATGGAAGCAGAGTAACTGGCAGCACAGAGGTAAACTCATCTGGGCTGCTGGACTGTGGAAAAATATCGCTGCCCGAGTGGAGAACCTGGTTGTGAAGGTACGTCACTTCAGATACTCACATAGCCAAGAGCTGGGCCATTGAAGAACATCAAAACAACCAGCAGGTAGATCAGCCTGCTAAGATTAAAGTGGGAAAGGTGGATCTGAATTGGCAACATAAAGGGGAATTATTCATAGCCCAATGGGCCCATGACACTTTAAACCATCAAGGAAGAGACGCAACATATAGATGGACTCAATGATCAAGGGGTGGACTTGACTGTGGACACTATTGCACAGCTTATCCATGAACGTGAAACATGCACCGCAATCAAGCAAGCCAAGTGATTAAAGCCTCTCTGATATGGATGATGATGATGGCTGAAATATAAATATAGGGAGGCCTGGCTGATTGACTACATCACACTCCCACAAACCCACCAAGGCAAGCACCATGTGCTTATAATGGTGGAAGCAACCACTGGATGGTTGGAAACATATCCCATGCCCCATCTACTGCCCAGAACTCTATCTTTGGCCTTGAAAAGTAAGTCTTATGGCAACACAATACCTCAGAAAGAACTGAGTCAGACAACAGGACTCATTTCCAAAACAGTCTCACAGACATGGGCCAAAAAACATGGCATTGAGTGAGTACATCACATTCCCCATCACGCACCAGCCTCTGGGGAAATTGTCACATTCCCTATCATGCACCAGCCTCTGGGAAAATTGAACAATGTAATGGACTGTTAAAGATTGCACTGAAGGCAATTGGTGGTGGAACTTTCAAACACTGGGATACACATTTAGCAAAAGCCACTTGGTCAGTCAACACTAGACGATCTGCCAACCAAGCTGGCCCTGCCCCAAGCAAAGCTTTTACATACTGTAGAAGGGGATAAGGTTCCCATAGTGGACCTTAAAAATAAGCTTGGGAAAACAGTCTGGGTTATTCCTGCCTCAGGCAAAGGCAACCCGTTCATGGGATTGCTTTTGCTCAAGGATCTGGGGGCACTTGGTGGGTAATGCAGGAGGACAGGGAAGTTTAATGTGTGCCTCAAAAGGATTTCGTTTTGGGTGAAAATAGCCAATGAATAAAATTGTGTGATGTTAATTGCTATATGACGTTGTATGCTGTCTCTTTCTATATGCACATTAGTGTACTGGTCACCTTGCAGTGCTCTCCTGGTTTCAGCTGGGACAGAGTTAATTTTCTTCCTAGTAGCTGGTGCAGGGCTGTGGTTTGGATTTGGTGTGAGAACAATGTTGATCGTACAGCGATGGTTTTAGTTGTTGCTGGGTAATGTTTATAGTAAATCAAGGACTTTTCAGTTCCTTGGGCCCTGCCAGCAGAGGGCTGGAGGGGCACGGGAAACTGGGAGGGGACACAGCCAGGACAGGTGAGCCCAACTATCCAAAGGGATATTGCATATCATATGACGTCATACTGAGTATATAAACTGGCGGATGGAGAAGGAAGGGGGGAACATCTGGCATTATGGCATTTGACTTCCCACGTAATCGTTACGCTTGATGGAGCCCTGCTGTCCTGGGGATGGCCGAACGCCTGCCTGCCCATGGGAAGTGGGGAATGAATTCCTTGCTTTGCTTGTGTGTGCGGCTTTTGCTTTACCTATTAATCTGTCTTTATCTCAACCCATGAGTTTTACACTCCTTTCCGATTCTCTTCCCCATCCCTCTGGGTGAGCAGGAGTGAGCAAGTGGCTGCGTGGGGCTTGGTTGCCAGCCAGGGTTAAACCACAAGAAGCGCTCATCTCCACCACTCTGGATTTGGAGATCTGAACCTGAGCCCCTTCCAATTGCTACACTAAGGAAGAATAAACTTCGATGAAACCAGATGAGTGCAGTGGTGATAGAATCAGAACTGGCTTCAAGATGCAAAAATCCAACACCTCACACCATCTTTTCTGCCTTTAAAGACTGGTATGACAGATGGAGCCCAACATCATGGACTAAATGAACTCAACTGACTTTTAGAGCAATGGTTGTGTCATAAATGCTGAACATATCTTTAAGTGACACAGAGAAGAAAATGAACAGTGAAGTGACAATACTTGCTAAAGACACCAAGTTTTCAGGTTAGCAGAGAGCTGACTGTATGGAGTGCTAGGAAACCCTTACAAATCT
The DNA here is from genome assembly GCF_015220075.1 of Falco rusticolus. Taxonomy (NCBI): domain Eukaryota; kingdom Metazoa; phylum Chordata; class Aves; order Falconiformes; family Falconidae; genus Falco; species Falco rusticolus. Next base: position 82,205,466 of record NC_051189.1, read on the forward strand.
GAATAGATAGTTATCTATATTGAATCTAATTTTCAGTTTTAATAAATGCAGTGTTGCACATCAGGAAAAAGAACCTTAAATATTGAAATTATTTCATTTGATGTATTCAGTGATGAGCTCTGAACCGCACATTACTATTAAAGAATGAGATCCTAAGTTACAGTTACAAAAAAAAAAAAAAAGAAATTAAGAACAAATTATGAGAAGTATGGAACACTAGAAAATTGTACCATGGAACGTTTTACCATGTTCATTGTACCATGGAACATTTACCCCCTTTTTTTGAATACTTCATGCATTTCTGATTCAATTCCCAATTTCAAATTTGAAAGTAGAACTAGAAAAGATGCTTAGAAAGGCAACAAAAGACCTCCAGCTTTTTGTGTTTTCCCTACAGGGTAAGATTAAATAGCCTGATTCTTCAGCCTAGAAAAAAAACACAAGTGAGGGCAAGATAATAGACAGTTACGCTATCATGAGAAAGGTGCACAGGAAATACTGTTCACTGTTTTTTAACAGTGAATTAAAAGTGTACTCACTGTTCTTTGAATAGTAAAGAATATTTAATGATATAAAACCCAGAAGTTCTTAATTCACATAATGAGCTGCAGAACTCTTTACCACAGGACAATGAAGATAAAGAAGTGGATGAGAGTTAAAAGTCACAGAGTGAAGCTGACATGAAAATATTGCTCAGGTAAGTGAGCTCCTGATTAAATCTGCCCTGCTTTCATTACACAATTCTATTTTGTGCTACAAAAACAAATCAAACACAGGTAACTTTAACTATTATTAAGATTTATTCCACTGAGTGGTGTGGTTCTGTTCCTGTGGTTACCTCACATTGCAAAAACCCTGTAAGATCTAAAAGGCTGACTGGATAAAACCCCACCCAAGACACTACCTTCATCTCAGAAAACTCCTGTATTTCAAATAACTGGGAAATATGTAATGATTTTCTGAGGAAATATTTGTATTCTGGTTTTATTATAACTTCTAGACTCAAGCAGCACACTCTGCCTCCCCTTCCCTCACATGCTGTGTATTCTACACTGGAAGGACTTTCCACTGCCTTGCAATCTGTTCTGTTCTAGGCAGGTTAAGAGTCAGGGCTCACAGTCATGTGAATCTGAATTTTTCTTTCTGCCTATGTAGCCCCTATTTCCGATTTGTTCTTGCTACAGAAATTTCCCTTGTGCAAAATTTTGCATGTTCTTCACATTTACTTTTAAAAATTGCTTTCCCTGATTCAAAGCAGAGGGAAGAACATCTAGAGATTGTTCTGCGCCCTGTCTGATAAATGAATGCCCTGTTTTCTTGTTGCCTGGCTACACTCTGTGTCCACGCCGGCGCTCACGCAATAAACACATTCTTGCTATCTGCAGTGGCCTTTTTTAGTTTGCTCCTACCAGGACAAGTCAGGGAAATGTAATACACATCCACTGCTGACATTTAGATCTGGTTGGAGCAGGCTGATGTTTGCAAAAGGCGAGGGAGAAAGTCTTGGATGCTGCCCCACAAGGACAGGAAGAAAAGACAGCACTGAAAGAAGAGATAAAACTTTCCCATGGCTCTCAGAGGCCGGGGTTTCCTGAAGGCTGGTTTGACTGAGGTAGAGGTGATACTGCGTACCTTGCCCTATTCCATGTCATTTGTCACTAGTTCCCCTGGCCCGTTCAGTAGCAGGACCACATTTGCCGCAGTCTCCATTTTGCTGCTGAGGTATTTGTAGAATCCTTTGCTGCTCTTCCCATCCCTTCCCAGATTCAATTCAAAGTCAACCTGAGCTTTCCTAAGCCTATCCGTTCAAGATCAGACAGCTGCTCTACACTCCTCCTGGGTCACCTGTGCCCTCTTTCACCTTTTGCAGAATTCATTTTTGTGTCTTCTGAATTCAGTTAGGAGCTACTTGCCCACCCATGCACTTCCATGCACATCCATTTCTACTTAACATACATATTTTTAGATGATCTGTAGTGAAAACCCAGGAACATTCCTTTTGGAGGGTGGGTGTCGGGGAAAGAAGCTATTTCAAATCGCTAACAGAGGCTTTGGGGTTTGGTATTCACTTTCTGGTGCTTGAGTACCTTGGCACTGCATTGCCTGCATTGAAGTGCCAGCCACCTGCTTCCACTTACGTGGCACCAGTCCAAGAATCAGATCACTGTGTTGATTACATTTAAGCCATTGCTGTGCCTTGTCCTTGTTCCATATTATAAATAGGTTCACTGTCTCATGGAACCAGCTATGGACCTGCCCGGCAGGAGAACCCTTCTGCCTGCAACAGTGACTTCACTTGTGTGACATAAATGCCAAAGTCAGAGCTCTGATTTTCTCACAAGGAATAATGAAAATGATGTCCCACCTTTCAAAGCACCCACTAAATGATAATGGAATGATTTGGGTCTGAGGTACATTATGAAGATCAAAACATCACCAGACTGTGATGTTAGCAAGTTCAAGCTCAGAAAGTAGAGGAAATAAATGCCTAAAAAGTTTCACAGAGAAACAGGAGTTAGTATTTGGAAGTCCAAAGAGAATTATAAATTCAGTTCTTCAGTAGTTTCACAGTTTCTTTATCCAGCTAACATTTATGAACCAATCTAGCCGCAGTGGATCATACCAATTTTTACCTGAAAGCTTACAACTGTCTAACTCTATCAATGTCTATCTAAAATCCATCAACGACCTCCCTTCTGCTCTCCCTGTCCTGATCATACCATTTCTAATTGCCAGCACAATGCTGCAATAGTCAGCAGGACAAGGTCCTAAACAGAACTGTAAAAACAATGGATACTTCTGATTGTCTGCCAAAGCAAAACCAGAAAATTGTCTTGTTCATTCTTCTAAATAACTCAGTATCAACTGAATGTTTAATTTAATCCAAAATGTTTAGACTATTCCTGTTTGAGTTTCTGAAGCTGTTTTCCTTCTTAGTATAAAACAAAGTCTACTCAAACTCAAACTATTCCAGAAGAAAAATTCAAAATGCTTCATTTAAGAAATGTTAAAATATACTGAAAATTTGTAAAATAATCCCAGACTCCTTTACTTTGGCCACAATAGCTGACTAAGATTGGACAGAACTCACTTCTTTTTTTTCATCACCAAGATTCTCTTCTAACCTCAATAATTATCAGGTTGTAGTCTTCATCTAGTTCTGAACCTTTCCATCACTCTATTTCAACTACTTCTCTTCAGCTTCCAATAGTCTTCTCCCTACCCTGAATATCCTGTGAGCTGAGCATAAACTATGTCTGGATTTATGCTGAACTCCACAATTTTCAGAAAACTTCTTTTATGAATACAGCATGTAGGCCCAAGTGTTTGCCCATGACAAATGAGGTGGGAAAAAAAAACAAACAAGTAAGAAACAAAAGCCACAGACAGAGTCCAGATTAAAAATAAAGGGGATGCTTATTGGAAAATATCTCTTATTAGTCTCCAGTCAGGCAGAGAATGATTTATCGTTTTCAAGGCTAAGCCCTGGATCAGGAACACCTCCTGACAATATTGAAGATCCTATAGTCTATAAACAGGCAGACAGACAAGTGGGCAACTACAGACTGCTCAGAGTCCCCAAGTACTATCAGGCAAGAAAGAAGACATATAGATTAAGAGATCACACAGTAATCCAAATAATCCACAACTGGAAATGAGGTGGAGAAATGAGAACAATGGAATAGTTACAGAGAAAGACTTGAGGTTACAATTCAAAATGATGCATGAATAAATGCCGCCTTTGGTCTTTTAGCCTTAACTCTGCCTTGTATTTTAGAAATAAGGTTAAACAAGCATTTTACTTTGGAGATGCTGTTTCTGAATATATACAGTCATGTTGTTAGTATTCCATTCACAATAAAGGTTTACATAATACCAAGCACAGGTGGGATTTCTCTTTGGTTCAAAGAGCAAACATGAGTGGTTGGTCGCTGTGATCCCGGTAAGACATGCTATACCTGTCACTGAGGGAAAGCCACAGGGAGAACCGAGAGACTCTGAAGGAGACTGAAAGAGATCTAAAGCACAATTTTGTCCTGTGGTTATAACACTGGTTGGAACAAGCTTACTGGTTTTATAACATAAGTCGGCCTTCCCCATGTTCTTCCTCTAACAATATTACCCCAAATCATATTATGTAGCATAGTTAATAATGTCAGTGTAAAATGAGACAATTAAAATTATATGAAATAGGATGAACAACTACTTGGTGAAATAAGTATCAAAGAAAACCGTACATGGCTTCAGCTTTGAATTTAAGTACCTCACTTGGAAAAACTATGTTTGATTAGTTTTTCCCACATGAATAGACATGAACATAAATTAAAAAGGCTATCTTCGTATTCTGCTCCTCAGTAGCTCTGCACATCTGATACGGTGATGCATTATTGACATTCTCTGTCCAAGCCTCACATGAGTACTGTTTTTTACTGCAATAGTAAACTATCTTGAGCTTCCAGCTGAGATGCTCAAGAAACAGTCCCAATTTTGAAATACAGGCAAGTTATTCAGATTTACTTTAGTCACAAACTATGTAACATAGCATTTCAGCTTTGAATTTTTTATTTGCTTTGGCTTTTTTGATGGTGCCTTTTGGAATCAGGACACTTGCTTAAGCCAGGCTATTACGTGATTTCCATTTGAGATGTTACGATACTTAAAGCCAGGATGCAGATTTAGAGAGAGAAACATGCTGTTGTAATCAAGCCAGTGTTTCTCACAAGGGTCACACTGGACTGAGTTTATTATCAGACAGAAGTCTGCCAGGCAAGTCCTTGAAATAAAAGTAGTAGGGCTGAACTGAGGTTAGTGGCAGCCACAGCTCCACTTAGCTTCCTAGGCACAGGACAAAGACCCATGTAGCTTCAAGGTCTGCCAATAAAAATGACAGAGAGGCTTTCAAAAGATGAGCTGCAACCATTTTTTTAATCATAAAACTATTTTCTTAGGTGTCTGTCCAGCCTCTGTACCAGCCATTCAATATAAAATATTGAGGCATAGTGTAAATTCAAACAAAAGACAGCACCTTACCTTACAGTTAGTGTATGAAAATACAACTTGAACAACCTGAGAGACATTGATTAAACTTTGCAGCATGGGGAGCACATGGAAATCAATCCCAAAAATGGAGGAGAGTGGGTGGAAATTACATACTTATTTTGAAAATAAGTGTCCTGTCTGCATACAGTGACTTTCCTTATTCATTTTTCTTTAAAACTTTCAAAAACATGATTTGTGTTCTTGTTTCTTAGTTTTGTATTTATAAAACCCCTTACTATCAGTATGTCCTTTATTAGCGTAATGGGTGCATGGTATTTTGAAAATCTCCACATTCATGCAGCTCTGTAGCATACAATTCATGTGATGAGAAGTGACATCCATGGTACAGAAAACATTACTGACTTCAACAGTAAGATTTGGGACAGTCACATTACAGCCCTGTGTCAATATCAGCACCTCATTGCAAAACTGCCCAACATCAACTTACTAAGAGAGGCTTCTCCTTTACTGTGCCTAGGAGCTTTACTTGCAGTTGGTGTTGCTTTCTGATTATTTTTTTATTTCCTTATCCCTCTTCTACATCCTTGGGAAAGCAAGATACCTCAAAGTAATTAAATTCTGAAATTTCCAAGGGTAGTTTACCAACTTCAGTTTCATGGAAGACAAGGAGCAAACAGAGATTTATAAACTGGCAGAATAGATTTTAAACTAAAGTAACTCTGTTTGAAAGGAAATTAGCTATTTTAGTATGATTTTTTCAGTCCACCTGCATCCAGAGACACTGATTATACAAAACAGCAAAGGTAAAAATGCCTTCAAGGAGACAATGGTTTAAAAGGAAAAGTGATAGCAGAGGTTTTGAATCTTACGTGTAAAGAAAAGCAATGCTATTTATTTTCCCTCAAGCTCTAAACTGTCCAAGCTATTGGCCTTTTCAGGTTGTGCTGTAATTTCTAGCAGTGGCACTTGAAAAGAGCAGCTGAATGGCAGGGGAGTTCTACCATACTACTGCTTTTCAAGCTGATGCAGCCATCCCTACTAGTTGCAGCTCTCAAATTCAGATTATTTTTTAAAAAAAAAAAAAAAAGAATAAGTGTTCTTTAGAGGTTTTGAATTCTTCTGGTGGTTTTGCTTCATTGGTTTTCTTTAACAGCATGTACATTCATGACCATTGTATTTTTACCTATTACCCATAAATAAATCACAGCTCTCTTCCCTTTCTTTTTTCAATAAATAGAAACAAACAGACAAAAAGGATCGGTCAAAACAAATAACAGGTGGGGGTTATTTTGCTTTGGTTTGTTTTTAAGAGGATGAGTTCATGTCCAGTAATAAGCTGGTTATGAAGAGTTGGATCCCCTCTCCATTCCCAATTCTTTGTGGTTCCATGACCCCTTCCACACCCCCTGGCCACGTGAGGATCTGTCAGACTGACACTATCATCATTCTCATCACCCATGAGGAATTTTAATTATTTATTCCTTTTACAACATTTGGTGATCTTTTAAAGAAAATTATTAGACCTGAGGAAACTATGAGGCTCAGACGCTCAAAATTAGGAAACTACTGTTTGGATGGATGCCACCTCACCTTGCAGATAAGAGGGATGGAGATAAAGAAAAGCTACCTCAATGTATCACTTCTCTCTGCCAGTGTCCACAGAAAATATACCCCTGAGCAAAAAGACTCTGTATTCAAGCATTTAAATTGACTTCAAAATAAATACATCATGCTTCACAAATCCTACTGCATGTTAACAGAGAAGAACTGAGTACTCAACATTTTCAGTGCTACCTCTTCAGTGTTTAATGATGGATTTAGGGTTCTGTCTATGAATTTGGAAATGTCAAATGACAAGGCAAAGACATCCAACATAAGGATGTTCTTTGAATGTCCCTCTGGCAGCAGAGTAGCCAGACTTATTGATGTGGCAGACATAAAGCCTCTTTTGACATAAATGTGAATTTTGCCCAAGTCAGGATTACATGCTCAAACCTTCAGTGTATCATGAAAGGCTGAAGTTTGTGAAAAAGATCAGTATACTTTTATGTCCTCTAGTTAACCTTTCATATGTTGTAAATTATTTTAATGAACAGTGGAAAGAAGAGAAGGCAGTGGCATGTGGCAAGCTCCTACAAGGCTATCCAGCTGTTGAATAAAAAGTTTAACATTTGAGTACTTTCATCACTGTTCCTCTAATCTTTACCATCCACACTGTCAGGGTATTATAGTTTTCAAACAGGAGAAGAGAGAATTTGTCTCTGGACTTTAACTAACATTTAGGGAGCCATAAATTCCCCATTTACTGAACTTAAAAAGTTATATGGGACATAACATTTTGTGATTCAAACCATCAGAATTTAAACTTGAAACCAAGCTGTCTGAACACTTATCATAAAGACATTGTTATAAGAGGTGCAGCTGATAATGCAACTTGATGTACTCGTATGCCATCATTCCATAAAAATAAATTGTCTAGAACCAAAACAGAAGGATGTCATAAGCAACCTTGAAACAAGTGCCCCTCTACAGCTGTCCTGCACACATGGGAAGCTGAGCAAGTCAGAAGGACAGACACAGCAAACACAATATAATATAAATCTATGGATATCTCTGCAAAGTTTGCCAATAATAGTATACACTGTAGAACACTCCTTGTTTAAGATTTGGACTTAGTGCTCTAACTACAAAATCTTCTCACCAATGGTTTCAATTTCTCCATGCTATCAAAAACTGGAAAGATACAACTGTAATGCAAGAAGTGAAACACTTAGCTCAGGTATATGGAGACACTGGATATACTTATACCAATGAAAGAGGGTTTCTCAAATGGAATTTTTTTTTTAACATTAGAAATGTTGAATATTGAACAGAAATAATTAGTCTTGAACTATATAGAGAAGAATGCTCAAAATAGATAAATATTGCCTGTGTGGATTTTTTTTTTTTGCTACTAAGTTCACATGTAAATCTGTGCTGAGATACCCTACAAGATTACTTTTATCATTTAATGTAGCTTTCTGTAAAAGCAGGGTTTAAATGTCAAGATTGTGTTTTGTTTTTAAATCGCTAGACATAATGAATTACTGAATTAGAATGTAAATCCAGGCACATGTGTTGCACAAAAGTTTTGTACTTTTCCCCTCTATATCTCTGTTTTCCCTATAAGCAGAAAGTAGACAAAGGTTCACAACTTTAATGCAGTTTGTGGTATTTAATGTTCCACCTTCTGGTTGGGGTCTGTGCCACTTATGTATGCTATAGTTTCACAATGCATTTACAGGAGGTACAGGCATATAAGGAGTTTACAATAAGACACATTTTTCCATGACATATGGATTTCTGACATCAACTTATCAGTACAATCATTGATTACGTCTCTTCTCCATCCTGATTGTACTTGCACTTTCCCCTACACAAATACTAAGGACACAACTTTGCTTGTTATTAAACACCACTAATAAGGATTTTTCAATGTGCATTTGAGTAAGTTCCATAAGCAGACCAAAATTTTATTTTCACAATTGGTTTTTAACATAATTAAGTCAGTAAAAAGCTGTAGTCCTGCTCACATTTGATGTTGTTCTTTCATAGTAGTTTCAGGTCATCTACTTTTAATGCAACCTGTCTGCTCTCCTCTTCCTTAATGTTTATTAACACTTTCTTCTTTTGTGTGTAAAACACCCTTGCTGCTATGCTCTGGTGCATCTTATGACATCTGTTCATAAGAATGTGACACTAGGTCTCTTCAAGAAGCACTATCACAGAGTCCTGTCAACAACCAGTATGGAAATACACACATAAGCTTTTTCTCAGTATTGTATTTTCCTTTGTCTATTTAAGAGTTAACCTTCTGAGATCTCTTGTTTATCTCCCAAGCCCAGAATCCATGTCCTCTCTGCTTTCTTGAAGTCCTGACTATGGTCTCAGAGTTTAAAATGGCAAGACGAGAGCTGGATGACTAACTCAGTCTTACAAGAATATGCAGAAGCCAAGAATCATTCTGGAGAGAACTTCAGCAGAAGAGACTATAGTGCATTTTATTTTTTAGTAATAGAAATTATAATTATTATACTAAGCTTACGGAGTCAAGAAAACAATACTGTTAAAATTCCTTGTATAAGACTACACCAAAATTGACCATAATATCAAAAAGGCCTGTACTAGCAAAAGTGATAAGCATTCCAGAAATGGCATTAGAGGTCTTATAGTTCCTATCTGGAAAAAGTAATAATTTACAATAAACATAGAATTTGTACACACAGTAAACATATAGGCTTGCCAATGACTTCTGTGTGAAAGATGCTCTCCTATGAATGATGTTATATGCCTTCTCTTCTGAAAGGTAATAGCTATCCATGAGGACAGCTGAAAAGCTTCCGTTTATATAAGTATTGATCCTTAAGTCCTGTAAAATAATGCTAAAAGCCTCTTGAAAGAAGTAAAAGTGCTGAAAAATTCTTTTAGTTATTAGGTAGATACTAAAACATGTCAAGACAAAACTAGCTATGCCTATTAAAAGCAGCAACTTCCCCCCAGCATTAATCTGTTCATAAATCAATTGCTCATGTGTATTCAGATCACCATCTGCTCTCCAAAATGAATGTTTTCACTCTTTTTACACCAAGACACTCCTGCAGAGCTGACATCACCATGAAAGAGCAACATCAGCTCTGCTTATTCATCAGATTTCCAATCAGTCAGCTCATTTCTCTAAGCCATTTGCAGGATTCCCGGAGTATTAACCAAGTACACAATTCAACCCGAGGCGTGGAAAGGGAAGAGAAGAATATACCCTAGATGGAGTCTGTAGGGGTGGCATTTTTGTTTGCTTTCCTTTACAAGAACTTTGCAGAGTAGTTGCACTGCATGACGCATACATGGGAGACAAACAGGTGTGCGTTGCCACTGAGTCATATTTTGAAGGAGAAGCTTACTTTTGCAGTCCAATTGTCCTGGCAGCAATGACAGCTGCAACAGCAGCAGAACTTAAATGAGAAACCAAACATGCCCCCTCTACTTTCCAGTGTCCTGAAAAATTCAACATTCTTCATGGTCTTAGGCACCTCACAGAGGTCTCTGCTAATCAAGCAGATGACAAATACAAAACCCCTCAATCCACATCTCTAAAACTTGCTGTAGGAACCCGTAACAGTCCATTTCCTTTCAAAACATCAAAAAGTAGGTTTAGATACTCCCTTTTTTGCTGTGACTTATACTAAAGATGGTCTGACTGCTCTGAAGTCTGTTGCAATTTCTCCTTTTTCCTCCCCTTCCAAAAACTAAACAGGAGAGAAAACAATTTCCAGTAGGAAAAGGGACTCAACCAATATTCCCATGGCTATCATAACAGTGCATTAATATTAGAATCGGTAATTACAGTATTTATAAACGTCCATACAGTAATTACACATCTGTTCAACAGGCATTTCAAAGCGATATCTATACCACAGACAGGTGAGATAAAGGATTTTTCAACATGCTTCAATTAACACAAACATCTGCTACTCCAGTCCCACGGTATTACAAGTCTGGTGTGCAGTCTGTGTAGAAACCATGCTTCTACAGCTAGTGCCACCTTCAATCCACACACTAGCCAGATGAATACACCTCCAGTACGCCACATATCTGCACAACCATTACAGTGCTTCTAATAAGGTCTACACTGTACTGTGAGGGCAGCACAGCAGCGTTATCCAAATCCATCCATCCGTTCATCTATCAATTATTCAAAACAGACATAAACTAAATGAGAGACCTGAAGAGTTACAAAACTTCAGTTATGTCATATGAATTAGTCATGTGATTTAGTGTTAGGCAGTCCTGCAGAACTTCATGATCCTTATGGGCCCCTTCCAACCTGAGATGGCCTATGGTTCTACGAATATCAGCATAACAAACATAAGCCAGCACTAACAGCACCAGCCTGTGCCCCCAGAAACACACCACAGGCACAGCTGAGAAGTCCTTCAGGCTTCCCCTCTCTTAAAGCCATAATATTAGACCACACACACCAAATCTGGCTAGGACGTTTCTAACAATAGTAACAAAGATGCCTGTGGAAAGTGTTGATTTGACATTTGATAAAAAGACTAGATCAAACATGGGCCCTCTCCAGAAGGAAACTGAATACCTGCTTACCTGGGACATGGAGGAGGCTGAGGTACCTAATGACTTTTTTGTCTCAGTCTTCATCAGCAAGTGCTCCAGCCACACGGCCCAAGTCACAGAACGTAAAGGCAGGGACTCATAGAATGAAGAAACACCCACTGTAGAAGATCAGGTTTGAGACCATCTAAGGAACCTGAAGGTACACAAGTCCATGGGGCCTATAGAGACGCATCTGTGGGTCATGAGGGAACTGATGGATGAACTGGCTAAGCCACTGTCCATCACATTTGAGAAGTTGTGGAAGTCCAGTGAAGTTGTCACTGACTGAAAAAGGGGAAACATAACCCCCATTTTTAAAAAGAGGAAGAAAGGAAGACCCAGGGGACTACAGGCCAGTCTCACCTCTGTGCCCAGCATGATCATATTGCAGATTCTCCTGGAAACTATGCTAAGGCACCTTGAAAATGGGTGATTAGTGACAGAAAAAAGGTGATTAGTGACAGCCAACATGGCTTCGCTAAGGGAAAACAATGCCTGACAAATTTGGTGGCCTTCTATGACAGGGTTACAGTGTTAGTGGGTAAGGGAAGAGCAACTGATATCATCTGCCTACACTTAAGCAAAGCATTTGATATTGTCCTGCATGACGTCCATGTCTCTAAACTGGAAAGACGTGGATTTGACAGGGGGACCACTCAGTGGATAAGGAATCAAAGGTCGTAATCAAAGAATTGGGATCAATGGCTCAGTGCTGAAGTAGAGAATAGTGACAAGTGGAGTTCCTCAGGTGTCAGTATTGGGACCAGCACTGTTCAATATCTTTGTCGGCAACATGGACACTGGAATTGAATGCACCCTCATCAAGTTTACCTATGATACCAAGCTGTGTGGTGCAGTTGACAAGCTGAAGGGAAGGGATGCTACACAGAGGGACCTTGACAGGCTTGAGAGGTGGACCCATGCAAACCTCATGAGGTTCAGCAAGGCCAGGTGCAACGTCCTGCATGTGAGTTGGGGCAGTCCCAAGCACCAATACAGGCTGGGCAGAGAATGGACTGAGACCAGCTCTGCTGAGTAGGGCTTGGGGGTGTTGGTGGACAAGAAACTCAGCATGGCCCAGCAGTGTGCGCTTGCAGCCGAGAAAGCCAACCAAATCCTGGGCTGCATCAGAAGGAGCATGATGGGCAGGTCTCACAAGGGTGGACCTCTACTCCGCTCTTGTGAGACCCCACCTGGAATATTGCATTTGGCTCTGAAGCCTCCAACATAAGAAGGGCATGGACCTGTTGGAGCAAGTCTAGAGAAGGGCCACCAGCTAGAGAGGGCTGGAGCAACTCGCCATTGAAGACAGGCTGAGAGAGCTGGGGTTGTTCAGCCTGGAGAAAAGAAGGTTCTAGGGAGATGTTATAGCAGCCTTCCAGTACCTAACAGGAGCCTACAAGAAAGATGAAGGGGGACTTTCTACAAGGGCATGTAGTGACAGGACAAGGGACAATGGCTTTAAACTGAAAGAGAATAGATTTAGGTTAGATATTAGAAAGAAATTCTTTACTGTGAGGTTGGCAAGACACAGGAACAGGTCGGCCAGAGAAGTTGTGGATGCCCCATCCCTGGAAGTGTTCAAGGCCAGATTGGATGGAGCTTTGAGTGACCTGGTCTAGTGGAAGGTGTCCCTGCCCATGGCAGGGGGTTTGGAACTAGATTATCTTTAAGACCGCTTCCAACCCAAACCATTCTATAATTTTATGAGGACATCAATGAAAATAAAAAATCCACCCATCACCACGTTTTCCAAAACCTTTTCCAAGTTTCACTACAACTTTACTGGAAAAGCTTCTTGGAACTTGAATTAAATATCTGCAAAATGAGAAAAACTAAAGAGTCTTCTGAATCCTACCGTTTTGGAAACTCAATTAAGCTACAGAAGAGACAGGTCCAAATCCATGCTGTGAAACAGATGACAAATAAAGACATGAGCCAGTCTTTTACACTCAAAGGCAGTATGCTAGCTGTTAAACTATTAACTCTATTTCACTTTCCAGCTCTCACTTGCCTCTTTTGAGATGTTCCACTTCACAGAAAGAATCAAAAATGTTTATCAGGGATATGACAAAGTACCCCTGAATGAGACAGAAAAGTAGTTAAGCTCTTCTAGTATTCTAGTCCATTGTATCTTTTCACAGATCATCTCTATGCTGTTTTATCTAAAAGTCATGGGCATTTCTGGGAATGAGACTGTTTGATACAGCGCAGTCTTTCAATTAATTTATCTTCGTTTTATTTTAATTACATTTTGCTTAAGTGTTGTGATGGCCCCAGAATAGGCTCCAGTTTAGATGGATTTAACACTTCGAAAAACAGGGTTTGACACATCTACTACATCCTGCACTGCAGAAGAAGAGCAGGTAAGCTTATCAGCTGTACTAGGTCCATTATACATGACAAAATCAACGCTGGTTTTCATACAGGAGGAGCAATTTAGGAATCACTTGATTCAGATGCTCTGTGTTTCAGCTTTCTCTTTCCTACTTTTGATATTACAGGTATTTTTATTTAAGTGTTCCATTTCACTATCTGCAAGAGTCTTGTATCATTTGAGAGGCCAGCTACAGGTAACAGTGATTATGTTGGGCTGTGTGATCCCAGATGCAAGGTACAAAATGCTACCCTGACTGCAGATTTAGAAGTTGCAAATAACTTCAGACTGTCCCTGGGCTTTGCTTCAGCTCTCAGCAGATGATGTTTCAGCCAGAAAACTTGAATGACTGCACTCAGGATCTGCACAGCCATTTGCATCTGGAGGGTCTCAACCACCTGCTCTATAAGAATTTTGGCTCAAAATTATGCATATCAGACCGGTAAACACAGAGTTAGCCTTTCTCCTTCAGTCTGCTCATTGTACATTTACCTCCAGCCTGCGCCAGCACCCTGAGTCTTCTCTGCTATGGTGATCAGGTGGATTTTGTCTCTCATGTTTTTTTCACATTGGCTGTGTTCCAGAGATACTCTAGTTTTGTGACCATTTTGTGGCCATTTTTAAAGGGTTGCTTTTCCTGCAATGTATTCAGGCAGACCAGATGTTCTTCTTGAAGAAACTACTGGTTTTAATCCTTTTTCTTCTCAGATTTTATCTTCCAGAACTCCATTTTCTGGGCTACACTGACTAAAGCTCTTTCATCTATTTGACTCTGAATCTGGTTTATGTAGCATCAATCTGTGCATTTTTTTTGGAAAATGTTACCTCCAGCTTTCTGGTACTTTTCCTTCAGCTGGCTATTTAGAAGCAGCAGGAAATTTATGCATGGCTGGTTCTCCCAGCAAAGACTCCAAGAACCTTTCTGTTAGGTTCTGTAGTGCATATATATATATATATGCTGTTCTGGAATAGTCTGGTAAATACTACTACTTCTTCACAGATAAACCCAAATAATGTATTTTTACTTTCTTCTTACAGTAAACAATGAACTCTCCCTTCTGTGATCTCCCTGACTCCATCTGCAAGGTCCGTTTGCCCTAGCATGACTGTGTTCTCAGGCTAAAAGATGCATTTTCTTTCCTGATACACAGGGGTGGTTAGCAGAGACAGGCCTGCCATGCACTGTCCGTGAGTTTTGTATATTGCATCAACTCTAAAATACATGTATAGTGCCGCAGTCTGATCAGATTCATTCATTATGTAATTAACTTTTCCCTCTGTTCAATCCTGTCTAGTTGTTCTCTGCAGCTTGCAAGTCCCATTGAGAATGTGCCTTCTAGAAACTTTTCATCACACTACCCTTTATTTGATCACAGATGTTGATGACGGTTTGGCAAATTTGGTGATGAAAACACAAATATTTGTTCAACACTTGCCTGGGTAGATTCATCACTCTTTATTACCTCATGTTAATGTGCACCTACATTAAAATGCAATTGTGCAATGAATAACTTAATATGTTTTATATGTGATTTTATAGAAATGAGAATGGCTTGACTTTTTTTTACTCTTCAATTAAAAATGAAAGCAGTTCTTCCGTTTGTCATAGCTGGGTGTAGAGCAGAAAAATAAATGCAATTACAAATTTTAGTGAAATAATATTCTTGGTTTACATAGCAAGTCTGCTTTTCTAGATTATTTGGACATGATTTTTTAATGTATCAGTTCCCAAGTTTCAGCTTTCCTTCTCAGCCTCCTTTACTGGACAGCTGGAGTATTAAAAGAGTGTATAATAGGAATATAACATAAAGAGAAACATAACAGTAATTGGTTCTTATCTGATTAATTCCTTGTAAAATAATGTTCTTTTTGCTCTTCCCATCCCTCACCAGATTCAACTACACACGTGCCTTGGATTTCCTCATCCCACCCTGGCCTGCCTGGACAGTGTCTCTGTATTCCTCCTGGGACACCTACCCTGCTTCCAACACTTCCTTTTTATGCTTAGGTTTAGTTGGGAGCTCCTTATGCATCCATGCAGGTATCCTGATGCTTTTGCTACATTTCCTGTTTGCCATTATGGACTGTATTATGTAAAAAACCCATCGGCTTATGGAGGATTTTGTCTACATACACATTAGCATGTGAAATTCTCCATTCAGCTTTTATATGTCAATGTTACAGAGGATTTTCTTGACTACAACTCATTCAGCTTTATTTTCTCATACTGAGCAGCACAATATTCTACAAGTGGCAATTATGACAGCCATGTGAAAAGACAGTGGAATCACATCTAGAGCAGTCTTCGTAAATATATGATGACAAATTCTTGATCTTCTGTGAATTTACAGCATTTTTGTTTCTTCAGACTTATCCTGACACAAAAGCTTCATTAACAAATCCTCACTTAAAGTAAGAAAAAATGCCACTGTGAGAGATTTTGTATGTGTTTGACAGTATAAAACCTGATTCAGTTATTTTTTCCTTCTCTTTTTTCGTTAATTTCCCAGGTATTCAGACAAAACTATGCAAAATTCTACTGGAGTAACAAAAATAACTCTGCATCTAGGAGTCAGAAAGTGTTCCAGTGAGGAAGCTTTCATGTCCTCAATGGAAATTAAAATGTGTGCAAAAGTCTGAGCATTCATGCAGATGAGCTTCTGCAGTTCCACTTCACACAGTCTCTCCTCTCACTAGATCCTGTTTTAATCTCATAGTAACAGAGCAGGGAAAAAAGTAAGGAACACTTTGATCTTTCATCATTTCAGCTGCCCAAGATGAACATGAGGAGGCACAGAACGATTGCCCAGAACTGTCAAAATATCTAGGCAAAGACTCAGACCTTATGGGCCTAAGGCTATAACCCATACAAGCAGGATTTCCACTGACAGATAACCTAAAAGCAATGGCATGTTCAAACACTGGGCAGCTACTGCATTTTCCACAAAATGTGGCTTCAGAATGAATGCATTTTGTTGTTCATATTTAAATGTAATTAACAGAAACCAATGTGAAGTGCAAGCACCAGAGAGAGCACTTAATTCAAAATGTTCAATTTAAAAGCTCTGAAAGTCATAAAAATATAACAGCATAAATTTGTATTTTTTCATTGCAGTAGAAAAGAGTGATTCAACTTCCCACCCCCCACCCCATGTGAAATATTTTCTAACAAGTCAACTTATCTCCAAGGCGATTTTTAAATTCTGAAAAATCATGGTCATCTTCGGTTTCATTTAGAGACTAAAGCATTAAATAATTTAATCACATATCATATAAAAATGGTCAATGCGACAATGGAGTTGTTTTTTAACTAATAATTAACAGAACTTTGTTTTACTTCTGTCCCAGTAACTGATTATTCCTAGAACTGATTTCATAATGTTGTTTTATCTTGGGTAGCCACATAAATACAGAATTCTGAGACTTTCTCATTTGCCTTTTAATAATTTTATTTGACTTTTAATAAACTTAACTGAATCAGTCAACTTAAAACCTAAACTAAAACATAAACAGTTTTGGGGATGACTATTTCTGATTAATACAATGGTATTTTTACCCTGGGGAAAAAGACTAATCAGTTTTCAGCAAGGAAGTTATTTTCAAAACTGAATATATACACAACTGCAGGTATAAATATTAACCTCTAACCAAGCTCTTTTTGTATTAATTTGTTTTGTTTGTACTATATTGTTGTCATTACTTACATTAAGCTAAACTACCATGAATATCTCAACATATATAAACAGGCCAAGTACAGACCCTGCAGTTTCTGATTTCCCATAACTTTGTAATGACAGGTTCTTTTTCTTTTGCTGTTTTGTTCATTTCTTTAGAAAAATCAGTGTACAAACCACCACCACACCATGGAATTATTTTACAGATTTGGTGTAGAAAATAAATAGATTTCCAGGCACTATAGCAAATATGAAATACAGAAGTACTGACCAGAGAAGCTAGTATTAAAATCAGGAAGCCTGCTGCACATGGGTGATGTAGAAAAAAAAATCCCTATTGTCAAATTCCATACAGATGCTTAACTCAAAAGAAAGGGTGGCATTTATGCTTCCCTGTGCTCTCAGCATTCCTCAGTGGCATTAGGTAGCTCAGAATTCAGATGTCAGTGGATTCTGTGCTTGGGTATATAGCTAGCCCCATACACTGAACAGAGTGTTTAAGCACCTAATTTTGGAATCCAAGTCTTATTCTGAGGGCAGACATTTAAAAACTCTGTGATGGGGCAGGCACATCTAGACCCCACAGACCAAGTGTAATTCCCAAGTGCTCAGTATATTGCCTTGCCCTCTAAAGGCCATAATCCTACGCATAAAGCAATTAAGAGACATAACACAGCTGTTTATGATATTGCTACATTACTTAAATGATGTTTTCAGCTTGTCTGTCTTCAAATAAATCCAAAATAACAGCTGAATCAAAAAAAAAGTATATAGAAATCACATACATATGTCTAACACCAGACATTTCAAAGCACATTAGTCTTCAGTTTTAATAAATAAATTGATTTCCATATTTTGACATGATTTATCACTCCCAGACTTAAGAACAGAAGCATCATATTGTGGTACCATCTGGGATGGGTAAAACAATACATGCCAAAAGAGACAAGAACATCTACTAAAAACAGGGGAGGGAAAAGGCAGTAGAAAAATACAGATAGGCAAAATGTGTCCCAAAAGATTGGATAAGCCTATCAGAATAAAACTAGAAACAACTTAAGTTCTCTATTCTACGTTCAGAACAGGACTAGCAGACTAGACTCTAAGCAGTGTCTCTTTGAAACATCTAGGAGCAACAATATACATCTTACATTGGTCTCAGTCACGTTTACAGGGCGAGCAGGTGGCACAGACCCTCCCTTTGAGCCCAGAACAACTTAGGAGAGCAGGACCCTCCCCCTCCTATGCACTCCGGCATGGGCTCCTTGCCCACCAGTATTCCTGTTTGCAGGTTCCTCAGATCTTTCCTTTTCTTTAGTTTACAGCAAGAAGTGTCCATGTTTTTCACCCTCAGTATGGCTGGTTTGTTTCCTTCAATATTTCAGATTCTTGCTTTTCCTTAATTGCAGTAACAAAAAACTAGTCTCCTGACCTTGAAAAAAATTTCATCTCTTCTCTAGGGATAAAGGCAGCAGAACTGATTGGCTTATGGAAACAACCAGTTCTTACCATACTTCAGCAGCTGGGTACGTCCTTTAACAGCACTATGTCAAAGGCTTCTCAGAGCTCATTGTCAAGATGTGTATCTCAAATTTTTCTGTCTAGTGGTGAGGGGACAAGAGGCTGCTCCACCATTTTCTCTTACTCTCAGTTTAAATGTTGATTTTTTATTATTATTATTTTTAATTTCAAGAGCAAACAACCAATAGCAGGCAATGCTACAACCACACAGTGCCCTTATGCCAGATACTGATGACCACTAACAAACAGGTGTTACTTGAACTCACCTCCTGTATGTAGAATTACCCAAAAGCATCCACGTTCACTAGCCTAGAAGAACTGCTGCATAGATCTCTGCAGTACTGGAAAACAAATCTTCTCTGTGACTGAGAAGATGTGTCTTTAAGCCTACTCTTTGAACATGCATGGCATACAAACTCTGGTTGAACTCAAATTAGTGGTTACAGGCCAGAACAGACAATTAAGTTCCGTATCAGTGCCTGTAAGCAAAAATTGATAATCATGTTTGCAGATACTGTATTACAGATATAAACTCTTTCAAAGCATACTGCATATTCCACCTCTTTTCTAAATTGCTCAGCACTGCAGCATCTAGGGGCCAAAGAGCTGAAACTCTGCATCCGCAACTGCTTCTGGCAGACTCCCTACCTGGGCAAGACAATACAAGAATGAAGACAAGCTGTTTTTACTCTCTATTTTCTGCTTTCATTTTCTGCACAGTCTAATATTCCTGAACTTTTTAAGTATAGAGGCTACACAGAAAGAGACTGATTCTCAAAGGACAGCCCCTATCCCTCCACAAGTATTGGCCTGTTGTTGCAGAATACTGCTTCAGTCCAGATTTAGCTGAAGTATACCATGGTCCTATACAATCCAGATATTTGGAAAGCAGCAGCCCAATTTCTTTTAAAACAGATATTACTTGGTGACTACTCTTGCGCAGCTGTATCAGTATACTCGTGCTTGTGAAAATGTAAACATGAGTGCCACCTTCTTAGGAAAAGATGTTTCCACAATTACTTTTAGCGCATGTAATGCAGTCTGGTTGACCACCAATCGTACCAGGAAGATTTATCAGACAGGGCTAAATTATACCACTATAAAATCCACATCAGCTCTTTCATTAATATCTACTGTAAAATGCACACACATGCCTTTTGATATCAGCTCTATTTCTCATGAGAACAAATGCACTCATATTACACATTCCGGTGATCCAGGCTTCCCCTTTATCTTAGAAACAAAACACAAATGTTGAACATCTAAAGAAAAAAGGAGCTTTACTCCAGTGGAAGTAAAAAATTTTAGTACCTATTTTTCTTCTTTACTGTGAAACCAGAACAGAAAATTACTACAAACATACAAGAAATGCCACCCAGCAAGCAGAGGTAAGAAAGAAAAAATAGAAATAAAAACCCTAAGCTTCTCTAGCTCAATGGATGTGTTCAGACTCATTTCTCTAGAAACGCACTTGCACTTGTATTTCAGTACTGGCACAAAACAATGACAGATACAGCAAATAAATGAAAAATGACAACGTCTCTGGCTGGCATTCTTTTTCTTCTCTTTTCCTCCATCTCCCAAAATACTAACACATACTGATAAGCAAAAGCAGCAGCACAGTCCTGCCAATCTGCCAATACTCTATTGATTCACTTTGACTCTTTCTGAATTTAAGTGACAAATTTCAGCTGTAATGAAGAGTAGGCAATTATAAATTCTGGAGACTAAAACCTTCCATTTAGGTAGAAGCCAAGTGTAAATGAATAACAAGCAAAGATGAGCACAAGAGGCATTACAAATCCAATTGACCACTTCACATGCCCTCCACATAGCTTTGTAATGGGATCTGCATATCAGCTCAAGAACATCACACACAAAAAATCTTTAAACTAATAGATAGTACATATAACTACACCTATGTGGGTGAAAAATCCCAGGCATGGAAACAATACTCAGAATGAAGAGTGAATCAGCATTTGGCCAAATACAACCAAAGAGGGTTTCAGAATAATAGTGATCTTCTGCGTTAGTATATAGGCAAATCTATGAACACCAGCTGTTTCAGTAGCAATTTTTTTTTTTTCCAACAGAAACAGAGCACTGTCTGCTGGTAATTGATTTCCCCACAAATACATTATAGAGTGACAGTCAGAACCGGTGTGATCTAACACGGTTTATCTAGCTTGAGGAAGCCCCTTTCAACCTGTATGTAACAGCAGTCATTTGGGAAAAGATTAGGCATAGTCATGTGAAATTACACACTGCTAGCCAAATTCATTCTTTTCTGGGTTCAATCAAGTTATAAGTTTGGTCAGAAACCACTGTACTGTCAGCAGAAAACAACATAAAGAAAACACTAATGTTATCACAGAAAAAGTATTGGAATGGACATAAAGCAGCCACCAAGTCCATCTCTACCTGCCATAAAGGACTAGCTCTGGATTCACAAATACTTCTGAACTCCTTAAATTCCCTGTCATCTAATCTAATTATTTGTGGACTTGCTGTATAATGAAATCCAACAGTCTGCTATCTGAAAGGTATTAACTGGAGGAAGAGGTACTATATAGAAGTGGCACTGTGATATACAAATGTACCCTTTGTCTTTTCCTTATTTTTTAAACTCTGCTCTCAGCACCCCCTTATAAAAAAAGGTAACAGTTCAAATGCCTCTTAAAGTTTTGCTCATCTCTGGCAGCCAAGCAGAAGTTTGCACCTGCTCTGTCACCTTTTGGTCACTGCAATTTGCTCACCTCAGTCATCTTTGGAAAAGTGTTATGAGCACTATTCGCTTCCTCTGCTTCCAAGATTTTGAGGAACTTGGAAGAGCATTGAAAGTAACACTAAATTATCCACTCTGCTTACCCATTTTTCATTCACACATACCAGACACAGATGGGAAGGACTCAAGCAAAAATAATGTTTTGGCGGCTGATGCTCCCTTCACATAAATGGGGGGGGGGGGGGCGTGCGGGATCTGTAACAGGGAGGAATACTCTCTCTTCCCCTCAACCTTAAGTAAATACCACACACAGGAGAACCCAGCAGAGGGCTTTTTCCATTCATTTTGTTTGGGTTCCCCCCCACACACACACACTTAGGGACCTGAATTAAATATTAAATACCAGTCTGCTTTGCTGACCTACAGCTGTCACATGTTAAGGACATCCTTAGGTTAGTTCCCCTATGCCTTCATGTATGAAATCTGAGGAAGTTTTTCTTGTATCTCCTTTTCAGCACAGGTAGATTCACTCCAGAATAAAATTATGATTCATTAGGTTTCTTTCATGTATGTCACAAACCAGACCTCTATTACACAACTAGTGGCTGTAAATAACATACAACACAAAAAATAAATGGACTGAAATACAGTGAATGAAACTTTTAGAAAAAGCTGCCTTTTAAGGGTTTCTATTTATTTAGCAACTCAACAAATCAAGGTGATTAAAAGATTAAAGCTTAGCTTCCTTATCTTAATCTCTTAAGTTGTTGATTACAGCTGAAAGTTTTTAACATCGGCATACATTAAAGATTTGATTCTATGTGATACCTTCTTACAAGCTCTCAAAGGGAACCCTAGGGCATTGTCTCAAGGATGAACTGTAAAGACAGTCTGAGAGATATGTGCCTCTATTAGAACACCATTTTCTCTAGACTGGGCCACATACCACCTTAGCCAACAAAACAAAATAAGGTTACGAACCCCTCTCACAAAAGATCTCAGTTTATAACAATAACAAGCAATTGTTAATTTCAAAATGGGATTACAACCCTGGTAAATACTTGATTCCTTTAAAAAAGTCATAATCAAGTGTTGTTAAAAATTATGTTCTGTATTGCAATTAAAGTAAAAACTTATAAAAGTGTTTCAGGTTATACATATGAATTTATTTGTAAAAAAAAAAAAACTCTCAAGCATGAAGTCAGATTCCCTCTTCGTTTAACCTGGACAAACACAAAGTACATATTCAAATTATACTACAATTTACTTAACTAATTATTTAGCCTACCATCTAACAGGTATTTAAGACACTCTTTGACACATGTAAACACCAGCAAGTCGTCCCTTTGGTAAAACTCACTCTCCAAAGTATCTCCTTTTCCTGACAATTCATAGATCCAATCTTGCCTTGACTGCTTCATTAACTGGTGTATACACACACACACACACACACACACACATATATATATAGAAAAACCCAAACCCTCAAGATTCCAAAATTTAAAGTTGAATAAAACACAAGAAAAAGAACCTCCAACCTTCTTAGCCTGCACAAAGAATTTAATTTGAAACTTGCAGTAAGCTAGAGGCTAAAGTTGCCTTTAAAAATGAACTTTGAGGTATGTGTGCTTCTAACCAAAAGATGTGCAGACTCAGCCTGAGAATAAAATCTCAGGAAAATTATGTAACTACAGGAGCAGGTGGAATAGGCTCATATTCAACCTTCTGGGTATCTCAAACTGAGAATATGCTGGATGGAAGGTTCAGATGCGGAAGGCAAACTCAAGCACATGCCCTGTAAATGACAATCTGAGTTGGTAAAGAAGTTAGTTTTATGGATCAAGAAAAGATGCATACATTCTATCAGGTTTGTGAAAAGCTTGTACATGCTGGCTTCTTAAAATGTTCACAGTGATTGTGGTAAAAAAGACTTTTATAAGCCAGCATGTATTAGCTCTCCACCCTTTACAGATCCATCAGCAAACTTGTCATGTAGGCAAACACAAATAAATACTTGAAATCAGAAGCTCTCTCTTCAAATAACTTGCAGAAAAAAAAAAAAAGGTGAAAAACAGACACATGTGTGAGTCATCCTCTACATGACGTCAAAGCCCCACTATTAATCCTGACATTGGCTAGGTATCTTTTTTAAAAAACATCTTTGATAAATCTATTCACTTAATCACTACTATTTAGATTTCTGCTTTTATAATTTAAGGAGTATAAAACAGTTTTCAGGAAATCCAGCTTTCATCTTGGGCAATACTTTTATGGATTATTCTGCTATTACTTGAGGAGAGCAATAACAAAGCAAAACTCACAAAACAAAACCATGCAGAGTCAGGCCTTCTGTGTCTGTGAGCCTACTATTGCTGTAGTGAGAATTATAAAACATTTGACCTCTACAACCACAGCCCAATGAGTGCTTCTTTACTAATCCATAATTGTTGTGCATGCATTGTTCCAACAGTCAGCTTTGAACAATTTGACACTTAGGCTTCTCCAGCAAGAGCTTAAAAGGCTTTCACTTGTTTTATTCTTCTTTATTCTGCTACACAAAGGAAACTGCTGAGACACATCAAATACTAGTTTGCTACAGACATTATCATATGAAACTTGCTTACTCAAACAACATGCTTTTCCTTTAAAGTACAGAGCACAGAACCACGACATGTGAGATGACAACTTTGATGCACCCACAATGGGCAACGATATCTCACTGCATAGTCCTAGCTCATGTTTAGACACACATCCTGTCTGATGCAATCTAGCAGCACTCTAACCCTTACTTTTACAAGGGATTAACTTTCACTAAACTGATGGAAAGAGTATCCTTTTAATACATGAATCTCTGTTCTGCATTTCTTTTGTGAGAACTTGCATTTCAAATGCCTGTCTGGTTTGGATTTTTGGTTTTGTTTGGTTTTTTGTTGGTGGTGGTGGTTTGGGGGGTTTTTTTTGGTTTGTTGTTGTGTGGGTTTTTTTGTTTTTTGGGGTTTTTTTTAAAGGAAGGTTATCTTGTGTTTCTAAAGTATTTTCAAGGTATACACTTGTAGAAAATTGGCCATACACATATTTTGGCCCAAAATAATTTTTGCAGAAGTTTGTAAACAAGGAGTCATTATTGTACTTTATTACTTTTTATAGAGCTTTCCTATTGCAAAACAACATCTGAAAATATTGCAATGTCTGATAATATTCCAAAATAATACTTTATTTATAAAATGTCTATCTTTTCAAAAATATATGAAAACTGGTAAACAAAAGATTTGCAAGGATGCTTTTGCTATAACTAAACGATTCTTACCATTCCAGTTTGTCATATGTAACATGAAGCCTTTTATCTTCATAACAGCAGTGTGTGGACAAACTAACACCACCTTCCAACAGACATTTAAGTATGACAGACAAGGAAACCTGTTTATACATAAATAACTGAAGTGCACCAACAGTCATGATTAAGTTTTAGGCATTCCCTTTATTTTCCAGATAGAAAAGTACCAGGAAAAAATATTAAACCAATGAATCAAACTAAAAAAGTCAAAGCAACAACATAAAGAAAATAAAGCTATAAAAGTCTAATTGAATACTGTAGAAAAAGAGGATGCAAATTGTAACAACCATCTCTGCTTCCATGCTGGAAGTATTTGCTGTGCATGAGGAAAAGTCAGCAGTTTTTCTCCTCCTTTAGACACAAAATAGCAAAGACAGAGCTTGAGCAATTTTCTAAAATAATTAAACAACAGGTGTATAGGTTGTCTTGTTTCTAGCGCTTTCATATTGTTATTGTGCTACACTGAAAGGTTCACTGTGTGCCTTTTCTTCCAGATGCAAAAACATAGTTTGTTAGCTTGTGAAACATCTGCATGGTTTTACAAAAGCTGGTTCATGCAAAGAAATCCAAGTAAGCAATATTAAATTGTGTTTTTACATTATTACTATGACAACTGTGTGAAGAAAAAAAATATGCCAAAAGTTCTTCTGTCCGTATATAAAGTGTCAGTGTTCAGTCCCTCAGCAAACAAATGATAACTAGCACATACACTATTAGTGATTTAAACCACAGTATGCTTTATTTCTCCTGTGAAATTCCATCATTCTATTTTACAAGGTTTTCATATATGTGTTGCTTTGCTACTCACTTTTGCTCCTACCTCCCTCAACAATAAGAGTTTCAAGTTTGAAAGATCTGGACCTTCAAAATACTGTAATTTTTAATTGCTAACTTGGTAAACTTTATATCCTCCGATCCTATTCAAAATAAAGATATGCTGGTGAAAGAAGAAAAAATACATACATACTTTTGCTTTTATTTAGAAATACAATCTCCCTAAAGGGTTTTGGAGAAAGTTTTCAAGATACAGAAGCAAACCAGTGGTGCTACAGCACTGAAGATGGAATAAAAAACTTTACAAAAAAGTCAGCTTGAGAAGACCGTTTAAAGGCTTCTGCACATTCATAAGACCATAGTATAACATCAATGGTATGATTTCTGTCCTTATATTTTTTGCTCACTGGGGTGGGAGAATGTTTCTTCGGGTCAGTCAGCACAATTATCAACCTCTTTAATCTACAGATTTCTCCCTCATTAGTGAATTCAGCCTACTGATACTTATCCTAACAGAGGAAAGCTATGAATTTTAATCTATGAGTTAGCAGAATAAGCTGCAACACCACCATTAAAGACCTCTGAGTGCAGCCTCTGAACAAGAGTATTCAGGACTTAACCCAAATTATTTGCCAGGATATTGAGTATGTCACCTAAGACGAAAGACAGTCTGAATTCTGGATATTAAAAATGCTTGGTGTGTCACAGTCTTAATCACTAGCAACAAAACTGAGTATTTAACAATACTACAATTTTGGTTAATTATAAGCCAACTTCAGATCTTATTTCTAATAGTCTGGGAATGTATAGTAAGTCTGCAAGCCTAATTAAAACATACACAAGGTGTTCCACAAATCACAAGGACAGCCTTACCTGAATGCATTTTACTTTTCCATATTCAACCGTACAGTATTACTTCATGAAATAAGCACCATACTGAATCTAAAGAGTTAATTTTAAATTGCACAAATGAAAAGATTATGAAAAACCATACATTTTTATTTCATTGTGATTTTCTGTTTCTAAACCTTATCAAGTTAGCCAACTCAATTAAGTTTATTAAAACAACTCTTAAAGGCAAGTACAAAAGAATGAGGAAGGTTAGAAATTATGCCAATGTTAAAAATAACAAAAGAGAAACTCCACAAAACCTAAACAAGAAACACAACTCAGAAGACTGAGGGAAGATGAGATTGCTGGTATATGGAAGTCACATGAAGTTCAGGGTAAAATAAATTGATAAAGGATTCTCACTTACCTTTCTATGAAGCCTAACTGCCTCTAAAAGTCTTTCTTTCACCTACCAAGCTCTAGCAAATTTTAAAAAAAGACAGCATCCTTATATACAAAACTGAGATTCTGATACCTCTGTACACATTATATTTCATCGTTGTTTCATTTGCCTAATTTAACTTGGTGAGTATGAATGAAACTTTTTTATTTATCATTCTTTTACAAATATATATTCTTTACAATAACAATAATTCTGAATACAGAAGCTGCACAATAATACGTTAGAACATTTTTCAAAGAAAACATGATCCTCCTTCCCAGACTCTATTTTTTACAGATCTACAGCAGAGTAAGGTAACATCAGATCTGTGTGGCCTGGGACAAAGGCTAATCTGGAATTAAAACGTATAATATGATTTATATAATATGGGGCCTCAAAGAGGACAAAACCAGATGCATACTTATCTGTAGTTATGAAGTTTATGAATATCTTCATTATCTGCTTTAAAATATCTGCTTACCTACCTCATGCAGAGGAACTAAGAAAACAAATATAAAACATACCTGTATTAGAGAGAGATCCTCAAGCTGCAACCTGAAGAGGTAGTTTCTGGAGTTAAAAAAAAACAGTAGATAAAAATTGTTACTACCATTTAAGTAAAAAAAAAAAAACCACACCAACTTTATTAGTGTTTAAATAAAAAAAATAATTAATATAAAAGGAAAAAATTAAAAAGTGACTGGTAGTTAGGACTCTGAATTCTTTCAGGGACTGTCTTAACATACAGCCATCTGGGCTAAGGACTAAGGCAATTTCTAAACAGATTTTCATCTTGACGGACTGGCTGGATATGAACAAAATAGATATTTATACTGCATACATGTGCATCTGAGTCATTGCTCCCTTTTTCCTTTAGAATCAATGGGAAGAAATACACAGTGCTTTGGCAGATTTGTGGGACCAGTGTTAGATATCTAAATCAGAGTAACAGGACGGGCAGATTGAAGTTGTCCGTTTCTCTCCACAGTGATGGCAACCTTACCCAATTAGCTCAGCCATAGATACATAAAGTTGGAAGCAAAGGATCCCAGTATGATGAACTGTCTGTAGAAGTCACAAAGTTTTCACAATTCTCATTTAAGTCCTGTCATTAAGTCCTGGTCTAATTTCTTTGAAATTTGAGAATATTTTTTTTTCCACGTACAGCAAGAACTACACACAAACCAAGGATATTTTTCAAAAGCCCATGCTTTTATTGCAAAAGATTTTCTTGCTCTCTGCTTTTTCTCTACAGCAGTATTGCTGTGCCTACAGAACTTGGGAGAAGTTCAGGCAAAACACAAACAAGACATGACACAAAGGCACTGCTTGAAACCTGAGGGAATTACGGGTTAGTACACTCAGAAAGGTGAGCAGGCCCCAACAACTAAAACCCTTCCTTCAGCACATAATGGTGCAATATATGCGCGCGATCACAACCCCTCCCAGCTTACTGTGTCTATCTAGTTAAAGCAGTTGTCTTCTAACACCTCTGCTGATAAACCAGCTCTGTTGGTAGCACTCAGGGTATCGCTCCATGACCCTCCCAAAAGTGAGCAAATACCACACCAACTCTGAACTGATTTCAGCACATCCTTCTCTAGAGCAGACGCTCTTTCATGCTAGGTCTACAGTGAGGTTCTTCCATGCTCCATGTCTATATTCCTCGTGCCCCCTCCCCCCTTTTTTTTTTTCTTTTTTTTCCTAGTTTCTTCTCACACTTTTTTTTTCTTCTTTTCATTATGTCTTTTTTACATTTCCACATATAAGATATTCTTCATTCCTGCCTAATTTTTACTTTATTTAAAGCAATTCTGATTTTCCAATGCCACTACAGAGTAATTATGTTTTAAACAGAAAAACAAAAATATTTTTTAAAAAATATTAATAGAAGTTACTTCAATTTTAATTTATTAATAACAAATCTGTAACATTAATTTCTAAGATCTCTACAAAATCACTTACAGTAACAAAAAAGGTAACAGAGATGAGTAAATTTAAACTTTAAATGTAAATATTTGCAATATTCACAAATTATCTCAATATTAAATCCATGCAACTGGTAGAAGTATAAAATTAAGCCACACTTTTTGAGATAATAATTCCAATTCTTTCCAAATAGGTATGAACTTTTGATAATGGCCACAGATGATCTGGACTTGTTTACATCTCTTTTTTTTTTAAAATGAGCTGGAGGTGCAGGGGCACAAAAAACAAACTGAGTGTAAAAAGTGCAACATATTTTTTTCAAAGCATGTATCTTAGAAACACAACCACTATCGTGACCAGCTTTATTTATGGACTCTGGAGTGCTGCTATGTGAATTTATTTATTGACTCTGGTACATATATGGTCTACTCAAATTGTGGATGTACAGGAATCAGGTCACTAGTCTTTCCTAGGAACATTGCTAAAGGGAGTTACTCAAAATGCAAGAGGCAGGCTATTAAGGGCAAGAATTCACGAGAAAGTAAAATAAAGACAGAATATTTGTCATTAGCACAGATAAAGTCACACAAAGAAATAACTAAAATAATTGGGTTTGAGTCATGAAGAGACCTGAAGTGGGCAAGCAAAGAAACCAGTACATTGCAGGACAATGATTACACAAAGCTTAATCCACAAACTAGGTGCAAGTTGACTTGAAAGACTTTCACTGAAACGTCAGGAAGCAAAGCATATAGTCTAACACATCTACCCTTTCTCTGTAAGGACAAAAAATACCTTCAGATCTGCAAAATGTCTTGCTCAGAAATATTCAGCAAGGAACATAAAATACTTGGTCTGCTCCTTATCTCACTGCATATAAGCTTCCATCAACCACCACTGATTGTGATTGCACTCCAGATATCAAAGTTAAAGAAACCTACAACCTCACTGCTGTTCAAATCATTTTTCCCCGCACTTAACAGAAGCAGAACTTCTTTCTTCCAGAAAAATTGAACTGCATCCTCAGCAGGTATAAACTGTTTCCTTAACTCAGTGGTATCACTCACAAGAGTGGCACATAAATGCCTCATCTCACTCTACAAATAAACGTAGTTTCTGTTGCAGAACATATGAGCAGGCAGTCTGGTTTCACACTTCTAGATTTTGGGTCAGTACTTAGCATAGTGACATGACAGTCTTTATGCATACTTAATCTTGAGATATCTGCTGAAGATTTATCACTGATGTGGCATTTTAAGACAGATTATCAAATTACTCTCTTTTTATGGTCTTTCATCCTGACTTCATTTCAGCCTATTAAAATGTAAGCTATTGTCTTAAACTGTGGAAAACCTAAATTAATACATAAACATGGTGTCAGCCTTCAGAAAAATAGAGGATGAAGGTTTTCTGGGTCTTTTTTCCTAGAAAATGAGATTTGTATCCTATGCAGTAGAGCACAACTCTTCTACCCATTAATATATCCAGTGTGGAATTAGAAATATTGACCCTGTAAGTGTTAGGGAGACAAAAATGTCTATATTCATGTGAATGAGCCAAGAGCCAGAGCTAATTAGTGTATATTTTTCGACTTCCTGTGGATGCCAATAACCAATTAACTTATTATTTTCAGCTTCATAAAGCCAGCAGAAAGAAACTTAAATCAGAAGAAAAGCAATGTGCAAGACACAGTAAAAGCATTACACCTCAGCAACATAGAGGTAAGCCAGGCAAATGGACAGCACAGTGACTGTGACTCGATAATGCTAGGATAAGGGGCAAACTAGTACTTGGAGAGCAATCAGAGCTATTGCTACACAGATGTGCCCACTTCAGTAAAACTTGCAGGACTACATTTAGTTCTATAAAAACAATAGTTTAACATTCTAAGGTATGCATCTCTAACTTGTAAAAACTCATTCAGAGAGAACATACATGAGAAAAATATATTACAAAAAAACCCATACCTTAACAAAACAAAAAAACCCCAAACCTCACAGTAAAAAAAAAAAAACAAACAAAAAAAACACAAAAAACCCCCACACTGTGAATATTAATAAATTTGACAGTCCAAAAAAAAAAAAGTCAATACCAATTGTCATGACACGTGCAGCGCAATTATGCTGCTCAAAAGATATGTGACAATACTTTTTTCAATATGTTATTGAGATTATGCCCTGGATTACCATTTTTCAACCTCTATTTACCATTATTCTAGTACATTTATGCTCTGAAGGCAACAAAGGACATGAAATAAAAATGACCAAGCACATTTCTGAAACATAGATACAGACCTCTTAGCACGTATGCCTGTCTCTTGCCCAAATATGGTGAAAATAAAGGCGTGACAAATACTACTTTACATGCTAGAATTAAAGTGATTTGACACTGGTGGTAATTGGTAAATTTGTTTCCATTTTGTGCTTAATGAACAAGGAAAGCAAATATGTTACATAAATCTGCAAACAGAAGGACACTGTAATGAGAAGAAAACACAACCAAGTCTGAGATAAAGCAGCATCCTGTGTTCCTTCAGATAGCCAGCAGGCAATAAGCATTTTGCTTTACATTCACAGCACTGAACAACTTTTCTAGCTGAACTATGATAACTAAAACCTGTTAAGCTTGTTCAAACCCAATGGCAAAGACTTCCACTGATATCAGTGGGAACGGAATGAAGCACCACAAAAAGCCTGCTCCAGTCACTGCCTTGACAACAATGATCTATTGCAGTGAATACATTCAGTATGATTACAGATAAAAGTATAAAACTAATCTGTATGTTCCTAAACAAGTCCATGTCAAAAAATCAATTGAAATCCCATAAAGATTCAAAAGTACACCATGTTAGTAATGGTTGTTAAATGCAGCAATTCACCCTTTTCTTAGTGAAACAGAAGCTATAAAAAGCAAACACAATAATAACAACTACTGTTGCATTAAACGCAGACATGAATTAGAAGAACATTAAGGTGGCACATACAGCTTAAGAAAACACACTACAGATTAAGCTTTTGAAAAACTCGTAAGATAGCAAAAAAAAAACCAAACGCAACCACCCAAGCCCCCATACGCATCTGCAATTGAGAGCCTGAATCAATAAACAGGGGTTGCAGCAAGCCCAGAAACAAGGCATCACCAAATATGTTGCCAAATCTCCTGGAGATAAACAAGTAAAAGGTTCCTTCCTATGCACTTCTTTCAAGAAATTGTTCCACATGAAAACAGAAAATTTTATTCAATTTACTGGAAGGAAAAAATATTAAGGCTGAAAATTAAAAGTATAAGCTCTGCAAGAATCAACCGTTAAGTCATGATTCCACAATCAAGACTGAAAAGTTCTGAGTAAAAGCCAATTCTTGTTCTGCAGTGTAGTAAAATCAGCAATTGGAAATAAAACAAGAAAAAAAGAAAAATAAATAAAAACAGGAGCAAAGGAGATAATGAATATAACAAAAAAATATGATGTATAAAATTCCTTTGGTTATATTAAGATACAACAGGAAAAATATGTGAAAAAAGCTACAGATGACACACTGGAAATAAAAGAAACCTAGTCAGAGTGGTCTACTAGAACTATTATTTGGAAATGGTCAAATCACAATAATGAAAAGCAGAATGGTCAGTAAGTAATTTTGGTCTGCACTTTGCAGGAAACAGAAGTCTCAGCAAATGAGAATAATGAAATAAGTAGTTTACTGGTAAATGCTAAAGATATTAAAATAGCATATACACACAGATTAATATTTTCAGACTAGCAGGTCATGCTAATTTAACCTAAAAATCATAGCGAAGTAATGTTTGGTCTTCTTATTGCTTTTTTTAAAATAATTTCTAAAATCACAGGCATTCTTGAGGAATGAAAAACTAACCATGTTTGATTAACATTCAAAAGGGCAAAAAGGAAGGCTCAGGTGTTCATAGGCTGACCAGTGAGATGCTGAGCTTGGCAGACAGAGTAAGAAAAACATTATTGGAGTTTTTCCCATTTATAATCCCATTATAAATTAAATTAATCCATTCAAAGGTCCTGTAAAATCCGATTTCCTTCTCTGATGGTTGTTCCTCAGGATTAGCAAACCTTGCTACATTCCCTTCCCTGTGGCTCCACATACAGACTCAGCAGCGACTCGAGATTCTAGAACATTGCACACCAGCACAGATGTCCATCAAAAGCCAAGCATTACTTCAACTGTTTCTTGCCATGGGCTTCTCCAGGAAAAGCAGAAAGGCACGACTGGCCTGTCTCTGCAGCTCTGGAGTTCACCATCCTCCCATCATGCCATGTCATCCTCAAACACGCATTACCATCTCCTCATGTTGGCCCCTGCTTCTCACACACAGCACCCAAGCTCCCCAGCCAGAGGTGGCCTTGGAATATTTGTCTCAGAATATTTATGCAACTTTGATGCATGCAGATCAAGGCTTTTCTGAATATTACACTTTAGTCCAGATAAATCTGTGAGATACTCAACTATTTATTTAGTAAATTGTTGTGTTCAACTTTATCCTGAAATATCACCTCAGCCAAAATGTTAACCCTGTATTTCATAACTGTGGCTAACCAAATCTTTAACACTTTTCAATGTTGCACCACATATCTCAAAGTACATGCCCTCAGTTTTTACATTTTGGCAGATACAGCATACACTGTACACTACCCACCCACACAAACAGCCATGCAAATCTGTGGTCTTGTTACCATTTCATTGTTCAACAAATTTATCTACTCTTTCTTTTCAAGATTAGTTTGAAATTAAATTTGAATGCTGCTGTTGTCTCCTCCAAAAAAAAAAAAAAAAAACCAGGAATAGGAATGGGCTTAAATAAACAGAAAATTTAGCCAGTTCACACCTTTTGTGGCCTCTTTTTCTACAGTAATCAACTTTCACACATCAAATTTGCTTGAGCTGTTTTTTGGGTAGGTAGAGCAGGGGAAGAAGGTAAAGTGTCTAAGGTAGTGACTTTGACTTAGTTTGGCCTCTTATTTTATTGTTTTATTAAGGAAAAACTGCAACAACAAAATGATCAAAATTATGTAATTGATCACATTAATGCTAAAGGTAGTTAAAGGAAGGAGATACTAAATTCGGTGGCCTGTATTTTCAAAGCCAGCCTTGAATTTCCCTCCTGTGATCATGCTGTTGTCCTCTGGTAGAGCCATTCGTTTCCAAGAGAGCCCTTCCCTTCAGAGGGAGCTTGCTGTACACAGGAAATACAGAAATAGGATGCGTAAAAGGTAAGCACATGATATTAACACATCTCTATATAAAATACAGTCTTGCTTCCATCAGATTTTGAGGGCTGAAGGTGACATGCACAGTATCATTGCACTATTAAATTTTCTGACTGTACTCAGAATGAGGACTGAGACCCATACGCCTACCTAGCATCTGAGCAGCCCTCTCATGATGAGTGCAGCCATGCAAGAGCACCGTGGCAAAGGCACTGCAGTAATCCAAGCAAGGCACCAATAAGGCACAGATCAGGTGTATATACATTAAGTCATGACTCCAATTGAAGTACCTTCAGAACACCACTCATCCGCTGTGATTTCTGAAGATGGCTTACACTGAAATAGCAGTGTTCTCTGCCAAAGAACTTCCATTTACCGCTGCCATTTCTCTTTTCATCTTACCCCAAGTCAACTCCAGGGCTGCTCTGATGATACATCATGTTAGTTCCACTAATTAAAATGGCAAGACATTAAATCAGCACAACAAAATGAGAAATTTTTGTGGGGTTAGTGAATTAACTAGTGTTACTTTGCAACCAGATTATTACCAGAGCTGGTGCAAAGGAAGAGAAAATTGCATGGTGGAACAAGGCATGACCAGAAGTACAAAGCATTAGCTTTTAAAAATATTTAGGAACCCATTAACAAGGTAGGAAAGAGAAGCAGTAGGGGGAGAAAGACCTTCCCCTTTCTGCAGCAGTAGGATAATTTCTCTTAGATTTAACATTAAACCACCTTTTAGATTAGATCGATCAGTGAAAGGACAGACATTGATTACTTGAACCGAGTGTTAAATGAGCAATAAAACCCAGATGGATGTTCAAAGAATATAGCACTAATTCCTGGTGCCAGTATATTCTCCCAACATGTAGCACTCAGAGCATCTCGTTAACAAGAAGCTCTCAGGTTCTCCTGCTGGGAACAGACAACAGCAAGAAGCAAACCTGTACAGTTATTTATTCCTTTATTAGAGATTCTTAAACCGCTGTTAATGAATCCTTTAATTTGCCTTTCTGTTATTATGGCAAGCAGTGGTAATGGTTCAAATTAACGCCCCCAAACACACATCTAATTAAGTGAAAAGGCATACTGTTACAGTCCTTCATCAGCAAGATAAGGAGTGACTGAGGCAATAAGCCACCTCAAAGCAAGTTATAATCCTCAAAGCAAGTTTAATTAACTTGCAGGAGAACAGGCAGGAGAAAGCTACTGTTATTAGGATGCCCTGTGTAAAAATAAATAAGATATTTCTAAATATATATTATCCAATTGGGGGAAAAAAAAATGTTGAATACCTTTAAGACCCATTCCTGATAAGTAACTATACAATTTTAAAGTATAGCTGAACTAGCCCAACTTGAATTTTCAAAAATAAATTTCCACATCTTAAGAATGAACTCCAGCTAGGCTCCTACCAGTTCATAATTTCAAGCGCAGGAGGCTTGGAAAGAGGAGGAATTACTTCATTTTTCTTTTAAACAAACAAGTTTCTTCTGATATAAGTCTTCTTGTATGGTCTGAACAAAACTATTAAGAAAGAAAAAATATGAAAAGTCACAAAAAAAAAAAGAGAAAAAAAATGGGTTAAAAGGAAAATGTAGCTAATTACTTTGAACCTCAACATTTTTGCCCTAACCTAGGGGGTTTGAGACATACTTCTAGTTGACTCTCATGTTACCAAAAGGGCTGGAACACTGTTACAAATTTTTTATTTACAAAAACTAGAGCTCATAAGTGTTTAGTGCATTGTCAGGGAACAATGAGGAAAAAAAAGGCAATGCACAATTTGCCAGGGCTGTATCCTTCCCCTGAGCTGTTCTTTTCCCTGCTTAATTGACCTTTCCAAAAGAGAAACAAATAAACATATGGCAAAGCGTTTCCACATAGGAAAAGAAGGCAAGGTTGTTCTTGGGAATCCATGAATCTTCATGCTTACTGGTATTTCAAAATACAGAAAACAT
The DNA here is from genome assembly GCF_015220075.1 of Falco rusticolus. NCBI lineage: Eukaryota > Metazoa > Chordata > Aves > Falconiformes > Falconidae > Falco > Falco rusticolus. The sequence continues at coordinate 82,241,421 of NC_051189.1, forward strand.
TATCATATTTGATTAGATGCTAAGTCAGTCCACTACATAACACACAGAGAAATATTCATCTGAATATTTTATCAGGATTTATCAGAATAAGATAAACAAGCAGTCTCATTTCCTTGAGCTTACTGAGGAGCTAATGCCCTGACAGTAATCCTTTGCTGATGCCACTTAATTATAAAAGTAAATTCTGCCCTGCCATACGTGGTTGGTTTTGGGTTTTGTTTCGGGTTTTTTTGTTTGTTTTTTTTTTTTTTTTTTTTTTTAAGAAAGCAAATGAATTCCCTAGAAGGTTTCAGATTGCAAAAGAACTCATTTATTTTTATCTGCCAGGTCATATGTGATGTTAAGAACAATGCCTAGGGCAAATTTTAAAGATACAGTTTCATGGGAACATAGCTACATTGCCCTGTGTCAAAAGCCAATAGCCTTCATAATGTACTAACAACTGTTTTATATCCATACTGAATTTTGTCTGTTGAGTTTCTCATTAACCCATTTTCTTTTTTTTTCTATTTTACATAAATTTATAATCTCATACAATTTAGTACATATCTGTGAAGAAAAAAAATATTCTTTTTACACTGAAACTAGAGCCAATTGATATATCAATGAAAGATCTGTCACATTCTTCAAATGCAAATTTTAAAAGCCAGCAACCATAATAAAAACCATTCTTCTTGTCTTAATTCACCTTCATAAATTGAACTGTAATCTTCACTTGTCTTCACTTACGCACTTTGGGGTCTTTGATCAAAGTTGGAAAAGATAAATTTCTCCATCTGCCTTTTCCCCTGTCTGTCCCCACCCCTCCACCCCACTCCCACATTTCTCAAAGCTATCAAAATGATTTTTTCTACATGGACAACTTGTGTAAAAATGTCCACAGGGCAACTGTAGGTTGTTACCGAGATCCAGGCAAACTCATCAGTTGGTTTAGAAGATACTCATCTCCCTCTGAAGCCCTCGTCAATGGTACGCATCTGCTTTTGCACAGCATATTGACAGAAGGCCAAGTGACACTGTTGTAGAACAGAAGTACTACAACCCATACAATTCAGATCCAGTATATGTTATTAAGCAGACCTGTCACACTGGAAGGCATTAATGATTTTCATGTGACTCTGACACAAAGAAAAGTGCAAGCTTCATTAAACTTAAAAGTTGTGCTATCTCTTTTCACAATTAAAACAGGAGGTATAATTGAACCTGTACTGTACAGCAATATTCAGAAACCAAAGCAGTCACTACTAAATGGCATGGGACTTCATGGTAGGAAACAGTATGAGTGTGACCTAAGAAATAAAGACACTCCCCACAGCTGATGTACTGGATTTGTGAAGAATTTGAAAGGCTAATAGCAACATGGACTGCAGTTACTTGTTTCTATTGTGTTCAGAGAAACATGACTGCACACCCTAGAAATAAGCCAGACTGAGCCAAAATCAAACTTGATTTGGATCAGCAGCCTCTCTCCCTAATTGTGGTGGCGGGAGGGGAAAAGGGAAGGGTGGCTCCAAATCTTAAGCAATGCCTCAGCAGAAGGAAAATACCAGTGCCAGGGTAGATCAGATGGTAAAAGTGGAGATGTGTACTAGTATTGGAGTACAATCGCAGATCACTGCAGGTGGTGTAAGGAAACTGAAATAAGGCTAGGAGACTCTGAATTAATCAACTCAAGAGCTACAGAAGAACTAGACATTTTGCAGAACAAAAAATATCAACAAGAGACTTCTCACGAGGACTGGAAGAAAAACAACCTGCAGAGGTGGGGGCAAAGGGCAGATAAAATTGTAAAAAATACCTGGTTTTCAACAGAAACTACAGAATACCCATGACATCTGAAGACCTCCTTGATTTCCCAAATTGGACAGGTAAGACTAATCTCAGCAATGCAAGACTAGTAATTACCTTCCCAGTCATTGCCTGCTATGGCAAATACTATAGAATAATAGGCTTTCACACATTTAGAGATCTCTGTCTCAAAATCATTTCTGTTCTTGTTTTGTTCGCATGGATGAAATGTGACAAAACTCATTGTTTCTCGACTAAATTACCCACGGCCAACAGAGTGATTTGATTTTCTGCCAACACTACTGTGTAGTTTCTATAGCTGTTTCCTTCCCTAGATGTACCTGCTGATGGATTTATGGGCAGGTGCTGTACACACGCTCAGCCTTTGTTTTCCTGCACTACAATTCCAACCCTCTTCATTTGCCTTTTAGCAGCCCTTCCCCACATCTCTTTCTATTTCAGTTAACCCTGTTTAAGCATATATAAATAGAATAATACACACTACTACAGTTTAAAGTCTCCCAGGGACCTTGTACAATGGTCACTATGGAAGACACCTTTTGAAGCATCACAGGATCATATCTATCTCTTTACGTAGCTGCATGACATTGGCAGCTCCCAATGGGAATCCAGTCTGGATCCCAGCTGAGGTCTTTGTTACCTTGCTTATTATGACAAACAAATCATGAATCTCTTTAGAGGCTGTAGAACTTTAAAAATGGAAGGCAATCACCCACAGTGATTATCAGTGACGGAAAAGGGATTTAAGAATTTCCAACAGTGTGAAATTTTCACATTTTTTTTGTTGGTTTCTAAGACAAATTTTGGTGGAAGAGTTCACTAAACTCCACTAGGGTGAAAAAAATAATTTAAAAACTTAAGCTGAGCCAGGACACAGCTCCTGGATGTGGAAATCATTCCTCTGGTTTAGAAGAACACCACCTTAATAAAGCAGAAACTAGAGATGCAAGCATCACCCCCTGGTTTTGTTTGGATGCTGGACAAGTAAACCATAATGGGAGTACCTCTTTTGCCAGTGTAAATGGAATAATCTAAGTTTATCTGCAGCTTTGCCACGTGCCACATCACATATTTCCTTTCTCTACCATTGATTGCGTATAGAAGGGAAAATCATGTTAGAGGGCTACAAATTACCGTTTTCACAACTAAACAGGACGTTTTAGCTGTTCAGATCTTACTGAAATCTCGTTGCATGTAGTTATTAGGTTTTCAGTAGTGAACTGTTAGTACAAGATAATAAAAAAGGAAAAAGTTGGAATATTCTAAGAGAAATAACTGTATATCAACAGATATTTCACCAGGGAGGAGGAATCAACAGTGCATTCTTTTCACTGTCTTTATTAGAGCACATTTGTGGCTTATGACAGAATGTGAATTCTTCTAAAAGCTCTTTAGATATGTGAATCCTGTAAGACAGATGTGCAAGAAACTTGTACTAAAATTTTATCCACAGGCCACAGCACAAATATGGTAATATTAATGCTCTGCTAAGATGGTCCTGGGTGAACGGGAACTACAAACAGTGCATTAAGAAGGAAAAAAAAAAAAAACCAAACCAAAAAAAAGAAGAACAACAAAAAAAATCAGCGCAGCCAGCTAAGAAAGGCTGCAAACACTACTCCTGCAAATGAGTAGAAAACTTGACATCATATTCACAGTGAACAGATACACTCTACATGGTGCAGGGACTACCTGCAAAAGGTGCATGATCAGTAAGATTTGGGACTATAGCACCCTGATAATTGGTTGTTAGTCTCTGATTCTATGACTCCATGATATACAATAACTTACACCATGTAGTTTGGCACAACGCTTGAGGAGAAAAATGTGTAGTGAAAAGGACATACTAATGACAATAATATGTACAGTCAGAGAAACCCATTGGCAACTGCAGTCATTCGAAAGTAAGGTGCCCATGACCAAACACAACAGCACTGTGGAAAAGCTTAGCATTTAGAATGGAAATGCAGAATAAGGAAAGGAAAAATCCAATAAATTCTATGAACAGCAACAGCCAGGTATACTGAACTATGGAAAACAAAGATTTCTGTTGTGATTTTAAAAATACTAAATATTTTTAAGATTGCAATTTTAGCCAGAACAAAAGACACGAAGCTCTGAAGCACCATCAACTTACAGAAAATGCAAATTAATCCTATTCCTTTTACTGTATTGGTTCTTTTACAAAAGGCAGAACTAGCAGCTGGCATTTTTTTGTAGTCACTGACTATTTAACAAAATCATCCAAAGCTCATCCCATAGTGATTCAAAAGGCTTAATCAAAAGCACAAATTTAAATGAGCATATTCCTTAATGAGATTTGGAGCCCAGGTGAACCATACAGAGGAAAAAAAAAAAAAAAACAGAGAAGAAGGGGAATGTTCTTCTTTTTTCATCAGTTATTGGGATCTGTACAGTGTGCATCAACCAACTCACAGTTTCATGGGATGGAGGAGAGGCTCAGACAGCTCTGACTTAACGCTAGCTGTCTTTACAGAACAGTGCCAGATGACAGCCTCATGCCTCATTTCATTCGGCAGCTTACAGAATAGAAAAATCAACATGAGCGCACAGGATATCCCACTTAAGGCGGGCCAGAAACACGTATGTGTCTACACACTCACAAAGCTTTGCACTTTGCCCCTGTAGATAAACAACTTCTAGTGGCACACGGGGAGGGGGGGGAGCAATTCTCACAGAACATTTTATGACTGTATTCTGAATCTCACTTTCAACCAAGAAACAAATTGGGAAATGGAAATCTATTCCAATGATAAATGTAACAGAAAAATTAACTAGAACTTTGTTAATTCAAGAGTAAAATACATCAGAAGGCAGATTTAAATAACAACGGTAGATGGTTTAATTTTTTTGCCACACAAAATGTTTTACTATACTTCACGTTCTAAAAGAAGAAAAAATTACATTCAAGGACTGTCAGTGCTTCAGTGTTGACACCTAAGACAGTGTCACTAGATCACAGCTTGCAAAGTACTGTCTTACTGTGCAAAAATTATGACTATTACCAACTTTACTATTAAATCTGATTTAACAGATCATTCCTGGCATTGTACTGAATAATTATTAGAATCATAGAAGCACAAAGAGCCATATTGTGTAGCTAAATTTAGGATCATCTTAAGTTTTATGCTATGGTAACTTTTGTCACATTGTCATACAGCATCTGCCTGTTCTATTGTATCATCCAAAGTTTGAGAGTATTCCAGGACAGTCTTCTTAAAAATGAGAATCACATAAGCTATTAGGATCCTTGATACCAGGGCAGCCCACCTTTTAACTTTGGTCAGGAATAAGAGAAATAAACATACATAATGCCCAGTTTGGTGGGTCTGGAAGGCAGGGGAATCATAAGAGAGCAAGCTGATGTTAGAATTTGACTCAATATTACTTATCAACAAAGAACAAAATCCAATCTGAAGCAACATGAAAAGAAAATAGATTTCTCACCTTGCTCCCGCAATAAGCTCTTTTTGTCCTGGGTCAAACGTTAACTGTGAGAAGTCCACAGCATCTTCTGCTCTGAACATATGTAACCAAGGGGCAATTTCTAAAAACAATCAAGAAATACAACTGTTACTGTAAATCTCATAACTGTAGTGCATCAGGTAGCGAACATTACATTTGCAGATTTTGTGCGGCTGCAAGTTCTCTCAATATGGTTTTCTAAGGAAACATAGGAGACTTTTACCATCATGCCATATAATTTACACCACAGGCCTGTAAGATACATAGAGCAGTCACCCAATACACACTGGAAGTATTCAAATTTTGGTCCGATTTATAAGCCAGATGTCTTTTTCTTCCTTGGGTAAAACAGAGACCACCACAGTACAACTGCAATTCACTGGTACATACTCCAGTGAAGTCAGAATCATTTCATATGCATCAGAAGCAGTTGAGGACTAAGGGCTTGATTTGTTTACTCTGTTCTTTAAAAAAGGATCCAATCAAGTGGAAAACAATGAAAAAAAGCCCAAGAAAATTGGAATTTTCATCATTTTTGCAATAAGAAAGTTTGAGGCATGAGAGATAAAAAAAGCAAAATGCTTGACATTCAAGCAAACATTTTTTTTTCACCTGTCTTTCTCGGACTGATTTAGTCCTACATAAAACAGGGCAGACAAGTGGGTGAGTAGTTGAAAATCAGCAAGGACCACTACTTCTATTCAGAATATGAATCTATTCCTACTTTCAAACTTTTCAAATACACACAAATAATGGCATTCAAAATCCTTAAATATTTGCATCATTAGTAGTTATTTGTGCGTTCATATCACTAGCTGGATACACAACTGTGCAGCTTGTATGAATATAATATTCTGGGAACACAGATTATTTATTTATTTTTATTTTAATTTTCACACAGAATACCTAAAATTGCTATAATTATTTCAATGGTTATTTCAAAAAAGTGCAGTTGTACAAGAGCCCCATCGTCTAGAGTTTCTCTCCCAATTCTCAGTATATTGAAGCTTTTTTTTTTTTTTAATGTAGTCACAAAGCAGTGGTCCAGGATATGTGTGAAAGGTGAAGAGGTCTATGTACATATGGCATAACAGGCTGTAGAACTGTCTAGTTGAAGACTATAGATGTGAAAAAGTTAATGAAAAGACCAAAGGTGAACAAGTGGTCATGATCATTTAGAGTACAAAGTCAACACCAACCCCCCTGAGAGTGCCATGACAGTGTACATTTTGATACTGGTGTCACCAGTTGCAGCTCAGGTTGCCAACAGCCATTCTAAGCTCCTTTCTTCACTCAGGGGCATATTTTTCCTTTTGCAAATATCTGGGTTGAAATAATCCATGTCTGGTGCCTGTTTCAGAATGATTTGTTCCTAATTTAAATATTAAAGTTTTAGCACAAGTAGGTCATCCATTCCTAAGGAAAGGGCCTAGGAGAAAAATGTTATTTTGTGTCAAAACGTGTTCAGCCATTGCAGAGAACCATTAAACACACTGTGCAGAAGCTGTAGCATCAAATACTTTGGAAAAACAGATGGAATCGTGCAGTAGAATCACTTGGGTGTCAGAAAACTAACTCCTTAATTTTTAATGACAGCCTATACACATCTGGGCAATTTCCAGCCCGTAATGCCAGTTTGTATATGTTCTGCAGAACCTGTAGCTAAATTCACTGTTGATTCCATCTGCACTGCATAGGTTCTCAAATCAGGGTCTGAAACCTGTGTAGGTAAGTGGATGGGGCTGCATGTTAGATAACTATGATCAGAGCTGCCATCAGCTACTAGTGCAGATACTTTGCATAGAACCTAGCAGGACTCCATAGGAGGAAAGAAAAAACACACACACACACACGAATATACATGTTATAGGTCTGTGTAGCCTTAATACAGACTTAGTTGTCTATTTATATTTACATATATAAGTCTGAACAGGCAAGGCCAAAATACGCATTTCTTAACTTTTTTGTACTCGATTTTGCAACCTTAACTTCTCAGTCATTCATTTTGTAAGAAACAATCAATTGCAAAGTTCTAAAAAATTGAGAAATTAGATAGGATATGAAGATAAGGAAATCCAGATTAAGTCTTGAAGAATTTCACTTACTGGAGAAAAAGAAAGATAAATAAAATTATGTTTAACAGCCAATGTATCTAAAATCACCATAAATTCCCTCAGACATTTCCCACATGGACACAGAACATGCACATTGTACTCACAGAAAAAATACACACATACACACACATGCATTCCCAGCCAGCAACAGCTCTCGGTTCTGAAAGATGCAGAGGCTGCTTTTCCTTGTATTAAACACTGTAACTAGGACATAAATGGATGTAAAGCCATTTTCTAGAGTAGCAGAAATTCAGAAAAAATCATAATACTAATGAATAACTGATAAAACCACAGAACAAATACCCTGTGGAAAGAAATCAGGGCTTTAAAGACAGAAAAGAGTACCCAGGCAGGGCGTGCAAACAAGCCAGTGGGCAGGGGTTGCAAGACGGCCTGAAAGGACAAGTCAGAACATGGGTTTAGTCCTTTGGCTGAGGACTAAATGTGGTTTGACGTGATTGCACAAGCCATGGGATGTGCTGCCTCACACATACAGCGAAATTTACTCTTTAAGATGACACCCATGGCTCCCTGGGCTCTCTCTGCCTCTGCTTGTACCCAGAGGTTTCTGCCTCTGAGGTACAATCTTGCAGAATCACACCCAAGTCTACTCCTAAACAGCCAAAGTATAACTCAGGCTATTAGTGTATTAACATTCAAATTTGTATTACTATGTGTGAATACGCAGAGCTGAAAACGCCACTGGCTCAGCAGGAGATCTGCACGCAGGTAAAGTCAGACCCACTGTGGAAACAGCAGTCTCTGAAAGAGACACAAGGCAAGGAGATGAGAACAGGATTACTTCAGCTCCATATTTTGACAGGACAGATGAGACCTTTGGTCTCTTGTAAAACAAGCAAAGCAGTAGCTCCCCACAGCATGGCTGGGCCAGGGACATTTCAGTACACAGGGGTATTGTGGCGCCAGAAAACTGCAGGGAAGACACAATTCAAAGACACAATCCTCTTCCACTTGTCCTGCTGTCTCAGCAAGGTACAATAAAGCTTCAAGGTACAGCAGCAGGTGACTGAGACAATTTCCAGGTTTGGAGCAAGGGGGTAGGGGCCAGGCAGGGCAAGGCAAGCCCAGTCTAGAGAACCAGAAAATGAGAACTTGCTAAAAAATCTCTCTGAAATCAAATTCCCCTCTGTCCCTCTAAAAAATAAATTATTTAATTCTGTCTTTTTTGCATTCAGCAGTGTTCTTGCTTGAGGGAATAAGGTCAGGAAGAGCATACGGCAGCTAGAGCTGGGTTTTTTTCAGCAAGCACTCTGAAAGTATCTTTTGTGTGTCACAGTGGCATCACGTGTCACTCAGGAATAAGCCTTTATGGCATAAAGGTAAAATTTTGTGACACTTCTGTAATGGAAAACAAACAAAACCCCATCATCAACAACAACAACCAAAAAAAACCCCAAAAAAGACAATCTATCAAAATCCATGTAAATGTAACAGTAAAAGCTTATTGGTGAAATTCTGCTTGGAGTTACACTACAGCAAATTTATGTAACTAAATCAACATAATAATTAGATTGAGTTCCATCTAAACAGAAAAAACTAGCTGAAAAGCCTTAGGTGCAACAAGACCTTTCAGTTCTGTTACAAGTTATCTCCTTAGAGTCAAAAATGCTTAACAAGCTGTTAAAGGTCAAGAATTTTTTTATTTTTTTCAAATTAAAAACTCATGGTAAAGTAGTAAGCAGTAACAATTTCACTTTATTGATGGTTTTCACATAGATGCAACATGCCAAGCTTTACAAAACAACACATAGATTTTGTACACTACAACAGTGCCATAAATAAATGTGCAAGTTAATTAAGCTGGCCTGCTGACACATAACTTAATCGGACTGCCTGCTGATCACAGGTGACAGCCATCAACATCTCTCCCCTTTCCAATTCTAACCCTCCCCTTCCTGGCATTCCCCACCCAGCCCTCAGTTCATGTGTAGCACAGTAAAATTCCTAGCCCTTTACTGACCTCTCTTCTTATGCCTGATACTGAACACACTTATTCAGACACACCTTCAACCTGAATTTTTTTTTCCCCCCATTAAAACTAAGTATGCATGTTTATCATTCTGCAGAATTGGTCTTAGACTTAAAGCTGCCCATGGAAAACTGTATCATAGTATACACGCAGTCATGACAACAGCTGGTCTCCAACACACACTGGGTCCTTTCAGTACATTGAAGACATACTTCCCCTTACCAAAAAAATATTTTTATTATTGTTATTACAGGACTTAAAACTGCAGGTCTTATAACTCAAAAACATTCCAGAAAGACAACACACATTTTCCATTTTCCCATGGAACTAAAAGCTGGATATTGAAAGAGCTGGATTCTGAGAAAACTATAGCTCTCTTTCACATGTTGTGAATACTGCGAATCACATGCTGTGGGTTTTCTGGTGGGCTTCAGGTTTTGGGTTTTGGGTGGGTTTTTTTTGGGGGGAGGGGTGTTTTGGTGGGGGTTTTTTAATAGCTTAGTTTTAATAGGAAACAAAGTTTGCCATGGCTCATAAACCTATGGGAGGGGAAACGCACCAAAGCCCTCTCAGCTCCTAGGAAAGGTCAAGGGAGTCTCCTAAACAGCTTTAAAGATAAAGGTAGTTAACAATCAAAGCTGGGCAGGAGGACGTTAGATACTCATGCAAATAATGGAAGTCCAGAAATCTGTCTCATTATTACTTTACATTTTGTGTCTGCCCAACGGGCCGTAGCTTGTTTGGTTCACATTGCCCAAGGATTTGCCAAGGGCTCAGCACCACAGTTCCTCCTAAAAGAAACAGTGAAGTTCCCTCTAACCTAAGTTTGATTATTCAGCCCTTCAAAGTAGAGCTACAGTAAACAGTAAAATAAATTTTGAAATTACTAATAAGGAAGAGTGGTATGTTTAGAACCAAATTCAGAAGTGATAAATAAATAATGGTAAATAAAAAAGTTAAAAGACAATAAAAACCTCCCAATTTCATTTAAAAAATAACACAGGTATTAAAAATTTCAGTAGTGTTTATGGTATGTGTATGTGACACCTCATGCCATGGTGTCCCTTTTGAAAACAGTGAGCACTAATGTAAACATACATGCAGTACCACCTTCTTGAAGAAACTCTGTTACCAAAATAATAATAATAATAATAATAATAATAATAATAATAATAATAATAATAATAATAATAATAATAATACCACCACAGTTGAAAACTAGCAGATTTATAATATTAACAGAAGTCTCTGAGTGGCATCAATACAACAAATTCACTAATCTTATAATAAGAAAATTAGAATATACTACTGCAACTACAGTTATTTTATAATTAAATGTATCTAATGTAAGGATGATACAATAAACCCCATCTTCCTGAAGCTGTATAATGATTTTAGCCTAACTTAAATCTTCTCTTCCTGTGATACTCAAGTTACATTACTATCTTCTTCAAAGGCAGTGAGACGTGACAGAAGTCTCCACAGTGGTGTGCCACGCTGACTGTTACATCACCCCTGCTGCCCTGGTGCCAGCCCCATTAACCCCAGGGGAATCTGTTAACCGAGGTGCCATGACTGGCAAGAGGCAATCCACCTGTTCGCTCATTCAGCACTCTCTGTTTCGGGATTTATTTCCAGCATTCACTTTTTAAGGACACAGCTAGGTGCACTTGTAACACTCTGCTGTGACAATTCAGGACTCCATTGTCCCTAACTATTTTAAAACTAGGACTGGGAAAACCAAGAATTTCTTCAGTAGTTTCTGTGCACCGTTAGTACTGATTCAGTGTGACTGTTAAGTCCTGATTTTAAAATTCTCACTGTAACAGAAATATATCCATGAACAATAAATTCACTCAGAACAACTTCAGACAAATAAGCATTGCTCTGTATGGAAAAAAAGAGAAGAAAATTGGCATGCCAGAGCCTGCTGCATCTTTTATGATTCACTTTTGCTTACACATTTTTGCTTAAGTTTCCAACCACCGATCTTTTCTAGCTCTTCCACTGTATTCTCTCCTTACAGATATGCATTAAGTGTACCTTTGCTGGAAGTCATCGACTCACTGGAGATGAAAGGAAAAAAGGTGCCACAGTTGATGTGAATAAAAGAAATACGTGCAAATACTATTCCAACAGTTCAAAAAAAAAAAAAAAAAAAGAGGACTCTATCATGACAGTTCAGCCAAAAACCAGCTGTACTCCTGAAACCAATCACAATTCACCCCTGCTTATCCAAAAGAAGCTAAGGTTTAGTTTATCAACAACATAACTTATTTTTCTAGGACTTAGTGAAGGCATGTCTTGCTCAGCATTCATGTACAACCATGTTTTGAATAATGTTCATCAATCAGGTTTAAAAAAAATAAGTAAATAACAGGAAGAAAGCAGCTATAGTTAGAAACATGTAAGCAATACTATAAAACATCATATACAGGTGTCATTTTCCTCAGATGAGCATCTGAAAACACAGCTGCAAACAGATTTCTAGCTCAGGCATCAGGGCTTGTCCAGTTGTCATTGTAGTGGAGAGAAACCTACGCTACACCTGAACAAGCTACCTCATGTACTCCGCAGATTGCAGTACTGTGAAGCTCCACCACAGCCATGGTGGTACTACTTCTGGTACATAGTGTTTAAACCCATACAAATGCAAGTTATTTTTTACATATTTGCAAAGTCATTCTTTACATATTTGTACTTTGGACCAAATTCTTCCTCTACCCTAGTCTAGCACTGCTGCAAAACAGACCAGAATGGGCTTCCCAATGGGTATGTTCCTGTTGGATGCCTTAACCATGAAGTAAAAGTGCTATTTCTTTTGAGAAAGACAAGCAAAGACAAGACAAGCAAATCATAAGCCAAAACACTCTAATATAGTAAGCACAGCAAATATTTTCCCATTTCTCGTAGAGAAAAGACTCATTCTAGGAGTTAGCAGTACCCCAGCTAAAACAGTATCTTAATTATACTCCTCTCAGAATCTGAGCATGAACACCTTCCCTGCTACTTGCTATTCTTCCATAAGGCCCACAGCAGAAGCTGAACACTTTAAAGACAGCAGTTCAGTGCAAAGTAGAGAAGGCCTGTCTGTTACAGGCTGCTTTTCCAAAACCTGTAATTCCAGACATGTTTTCTATATGCTATGGTATGTTGGAAGATCTGCTTCCAGGACCATATATACCTCCTTAACTTTATCATCCTGCCTGCTTAGGCAGGTTGTCTTGCAGAACTGTATCACTAAGGTGACTATGTCTTGCCTGTGCTGCAGAGCTTTCTTCCACGGGAGGTTTGGGGAAAAGTCCACAGGGAAATGCCTCAGAGTGCCTGTTGCCTAGGCTGTGCATGCAGACTCCCTGTAGGATGAAAAGCCAGGAGCACTCAATGTAATTACAGCTTTAGGTCAACACTCTGGGCATTCATTAACCCTTTCTACTTGTCTCCTAATGCTGTCCTTCTTTAGCATGTGTTTCAGAGGCAGAGAAAATAATTATTAATGATACCTACAATAGTAGAGCTTAAAGGTAATACTGCCATTGCATCTCAGTTCCAGAGCTGAAGTTATGTACAAGAAGCAAGAACACGTCCAAGTAATCTGACCCTTAGAAGCCAAGCACATATATACTTCACCAGGATGAATTAAGAGACCAGGAAGTGCCTTTTCTGCAATTTTTAGTATACCAGAAGGACAAACTACTACATAAACAACCTTAGTCAAATGGACAAACAAGAAAAAAGCAACTCTCTAACATTAAAACTTTACAGAAAGAGACAAATCTGTTCTAAAAAAGACCCAACAAAAGAAAAAACACAATCAAAAAGCCACGTCAATCCCAGCCCAATGTCCCAGTGAAATTCCTCGTCCACCTGTTACTGAGATTAGAATGTAGTTGGCATGTCCACTTTTTCAAATATATGGTACAAACATCCAGATGTCAGGGATAAGGAGGGTCATGGATGTAACAGATCTAACAGTCTTTGCTACCAGAAGGCTCTAATAATCCAAATGGAGTACACCAGAAGCAGACTGAACACAACATATGCAGAAAAAAGTAATAGTTCAACAACAAAAAGATGGCATCAGATGACACCATTTCATGCTTCTCTGTAAAATGAAAGGATTAGGACAGATAGGTCTGTTACATTACACAGTATTGCATTTTAGTGAAAAAGACACTGCAGGTAGCCCTCACCATACAGAACATATTTATTCCGTGGCTGCACACACTGATAATTTTAGTAATCCAGAATTAAAACCATGTGGACATCATAACTTGGAGACAAAAGAATATCTATTTATAGTAGCTAATCCCTAACTTTTAATAAAATTGAAAATTAAAAAATATTTCTCATAAAAATCAAGATTTTTTTTCATCCAGATAATACATTGAAAAATATAGGCATTGTGGTAATTAGACAAAGAACTGTACAGTTTCTAAAATCAGGATTCAGAAAGATAAAATAAAAAATCATTTCTTCCCACCAAGGAAAAAAATAAAAACAGTTGTTTAGGCAGGGTTAGCTAATACAATGTAATCCTCTATAAAAGAGTTACAAAACTTTGCCCAGCATGATTAAATCAGCAACCACAAAGTAAAAGATTCCCCTTTTAAGTCTTGCCGCACTACATTTGGTTCCCCTTTGGAAACATAAAAACGTGTCAGCAGCTCAGAGCTCATCTTTGCTTATAGGGAGGGTGGGGGCAGGAAACACCAAACACAACAAAAAGACAAAACCAATCTCAAAACTACAACTCCCTTTCAAGATCTAATATTCTGGAGGTCTCTTTAGATCACAGCCAAGGCAGTTGCCTGCCTTCTACTATCCAACACAACAAAGTTCTGAAGCTTGCCTTTCCTTACAAAGAGAACTGCAGATGCCAAGGAACAAATACGTAGCCCTAGCCTTATCTAGAAGCTCTGCTAGCTCCCTGAGTTCCCCTGCACTTTAAATCATCCCTAATAAAACAGATCCCAAGACCATAAACCTCTTGACATTTTCCAGAAGGTTCACCACTTGCTTACTGGGCCTTCATTTTTAAACAACTTCTACAGCTTCAGAACAATTTTGGAGGTAATGAGGCAGGGCTAAAAGTAGTTTATTTATTATTAATGGGAATAACAAAAAAAGAAACCATACTTACCCTAACCCTAACCTAAAAGTATGTGTTTCTTGATCTTAAATGAGTTCTTTCTTAGGCCGACTGTAAATTTACATCTCTCTACCTGACTCCTCACACCTTTCATTGATTCTCTCATGAGGCACAAAGTCACCGCCTCTGCCATGTGTCTCCCGCCCTCCAGGCACGGCAGGCGCAGTCACAGCAATCGCCCTGCCCTGGTTCCCTGACCTGCTTTTACAATCCGCTCTAACCTCCAGTCTTAGGGTCTAAAATCCAGCCTGCATTCCTGTTTTCATTGTCCTGCCAGAGCTTCCCCAGCTAGAAGTATGTATTTCTGCATTCTTATGTGTGTGCATATGTCTATTACTGGGATAATTAAAGGGAATTTGGGTTCTGACTGTCTGTGCCCTCAGGGAAGAGACAGTAACATCTGCTGCAATGACTACTTATTTCTTATTTTTCTGAACAAGACTTTTGAATTGTTTATGCTTCATTGTTCAAACACACACATTGCATACAAATACAAGAAGGCGTAAGGGAAAAAAGACTGAACCCCCGCCTAGATGAAAGCAGTTTCAGCACTACGAGCACAGTTTTTATACACTCAGAACCACTTGCAAGTTCTACAGAAATTATGCAGTGACAAGGTATCAGCCACGATATACAATTACAGCCCCTTTGAATTTTCTTTCTCTCATACACAGAAACAGCATGAAAGTAGAGCCCTGGACCATTCGGGGGGCCGGGGGGTGGGGGGTGGGGAAGGAGAAAAAAAAATAAAACCTACTTCACAAAGTTACACTAGCCAGCTGGAAGAGATCTCATTAACCATATTCTTCACACTTGTCAGGAAACAAAACCTTGACTCAAACACAGTGGTACCTGATGTTACAATAATTTTAAATTATACAGTATCAGTCATTTGAGGATAGCATTGTATCAAAAAAAAAAAAAAAAACCACCTAAGTATGCTTAACAACAGTTATGTTGTCAAAAGCTGTGCTTAAAAATTTTCAGTTGCCTGATCTTCCACACCATATTTTGAACCACAGACATAAAATGACTGTCAAGCCAAGAGTTGAAACAAGACTTCCAAACCCTGGTCTGCTTTAAAGCAAAAGGCCTGCAAATCTTCACTAATTGTTCAAATGAGGAACCATGAAAATTTCATGTCAGCAGACTACCACGAAGAAACAAATAAGAATTAAGGAAAAAAGGAGAGAAGTAGAGCTAAAACTGAAGCATCTGAGTTCTGGAGGCTCAGTTCTGGGGTTTTGTAATGGAATATTCCTAAGGATCAGCCTGAATCACATCATCTTGACATAAACTAAACCCCACTGCTGTAGAAACACAGTAGGGATTACCACCTGCCCTCTTGCTGTTTAGATTCTCTGCTATCTGAGCTGTGGGAGACTGCTGTCCTCCTAGTAATCGTTAAACTTTGTTTTCTTGGAGCTGTCAGAAGCAGATTTAGCAACCCTGCTCCTGTTGAATTGTGTATACACCTCCCTGTACAACACCTAAGAGCTCAGGGACAGCAGATGTTTAGAGGAGAAAACAAACGTTACAAAGGATTTCCAGAGGGGAGCACCTGGAGAACGACAAGACAGATTTCAGGTGTCATGCTTGTAAGGGCAACCAAGGAGTCACCTCCGCTGCATTTCACAGCTAGGATGAGTCTTCTGTATATCAGTAAATGGCTTACCATGCATTAGATTAAGGAGCTTAGACAGAAAGCAAGGAGAACTGAGGAACCACTGTATTTATTCCAATTTATTCTAGCAGGCTACATGGGATGGAATGGTTTACAGGTTGTATCACTTCAACTCAAGATTCTTACATATAAACATACACACATATCCAGGCAAAGGAGGAGGCATCCAGGCCAGAAACAATAAAACATAGAAACTGCAGAGTTAAAAACGAAACAACAACAAAACCAAAACCACACAAATCAAATCCATTGGTTTTAAGATTAAAGGCGACCAGAAGCCTGTCATCAGATTAGAAACAAATTAAAGTAGAATCATAGAATAGTTTGGGTTGGAAGGGACATTTAAAGGTCATCTAGTCCAACCCTCTAGAGACCGGATAATGTTCAGCTAAGGAGGCACAATAAAGTATACATACAACATTAAAACATAGTGCAGTGCTAATGAAAAGTGCTGAAGCAAAGACCCAGAGAGTTTAAAAAAAAATTCAGGGATTGTTCTGGACCTACAGTACCATAATGAGAAAACAGTAAGTTTCTTATTGTTCTCAGGAAAAAATGCTCACATGCTTTAAGAGAGAGGGAAGCCTGGAGGACAGCGTATGTATGGCAAGACTGTTATGTAAGATTTAGAGGCCATAGAGGGAAAGACCAGAAGAATGATGGGAACACACTGGGGAGAAGACAAAGCGGGAGAGAAAACCTCAGGAAACACACAAGAATTATTATCCTGCACCAGACTTATGTTCCTTCTGTTTTAATATCCTTCTTGTGTCAGTTGCTAGTTCAAGACAGGCCAGAAAAAAAAGGTATAAGGAGTCTGCTGTAGACAGCAGTGGTGTTATCAATCAAGTCTTAATATTAAGTCTCAATCCAAACTCTAGAAATATGGAATGGTCTACACTTGAAACATACAATTTAAGAGCAGAAAAGAGAGAGGAAAGAGTACAGAAAGCTAATCAACATGAGAGATCCAAAATCAAATTGGAAGAAGGGTGTGAAAATTCTGAGGAGAAAGAAAAAACATCAGTGAATGAAGGAGGATGAACCAAGACTTTCACTCATTTTACACTGCAAATCACCTTGTAGGTTAGCTGATCCACACTTCAGTGTAGGGACTCATTCAGCAGGATAGGCAGAGATGAGCACTCTAATAAGGACTTCTTCTGAGCTTTGAAAACTATGTCATGAAGCTCAGCTGTGTTTTGATGTGTGGAAACACTACTTGCTGCATGTGCCTTTCCCCACAATGGTGAAAGATTTATTTTGCCCTGGGGAAGCTCAGCCAGTCAAAAACTAGTAAACTTCACACCTCAACCAGCACAGAGCCCACATGCTCTTCCCAGTGAGCACAGCTCCCCCTTCCAGTTCCAGCTCTGGCCCTTGTGCTGCTGCTGCCTGTCTTCCCAAACGTGATGCAGAGGGACGGGCTGACTGCGTAACACACTTGACATCCTTAGTCATGCCCTCTCTTTAGAGGACTTAACCTTTCACATTTTAACAGTTACATGCTGGCTTTGGTGACAGGACACAGAATGAATTTTGAAGGAAATTGTGTTTGTATGGTTATGGGAAAACTGTATTTGATCTCAACATGGAGTTTTGTAAAGAAACCTGATATAAATATATATATGAAGAGAGAGAGAGAGAGAGAGAAAGCAACAGAAGCATAAAGCCAAATGCCTATAAACAGTTATAACGATGCCATGCTTTTTTTGTGGGAAATATCTATGTTTCAGTTAGCAAGACCCTGTTTCTAGAGCTGACCATTGTGCAATGATGTATTCTTATTTATGGTAGCATATGAACATAGTAAACTTCTTTATTTACATCATTTAGCATAATACAATCTCTTGATTCTATCAATTCTGCCCAAAACTAAGGCTCATAAAATGTTTTTCTTTACTGAAGATACTTCTTGCATAAAACACGATGACCAACAAAACAAGTCATACAATAACACAAAGGGCATACAGGGTAAAGCCTGACACTCATCTTGGGTAAGAGCTTGGAGCCAGGACTTCAAAGTGGAACATGCTCCCCACCCTTCCCACTCCCTCACTGCAAAAAACAAAAAGATGCCCCCAAGCCAAAGAAAGAACGTGACAAGCAAGAAAAATAAAAGGAAAAACCACAAACAGAGTAGCACTCCTCTTTGTAGAAATTGTTTTTGTTCTAAAGGGCACTGTCAAACTCCAGGTACTCATCATTATTAACAACTACTTTAGTCGATTTACTGTAGAGCAGTTGTAAAATGGTGAGCTCTTAATTCTCAGAAATGGTAGAGAAGAACCACATTTCTTTGTCCATAAAACCTTCAAAACAAAACCTGAAGTGAGCACTGTAAATGGAAAGACAAGCTTATGACAAGTCAAAGCATGGTCTCACCTGAATGTGACAAATTGCCTTGTAACAAGTATCTACCATGTTCAGCCACGCAAACAAAATCAGCTGCTATTCATCATCCTATAAGCTTATCAATAGCAAACAAGCAGCGCCACAGAAATGAGGCAGGAAAGAAAGCATGTGAAAAAAATCACTTTGAAGAAGCACTGACTGCACTTCTCTCCTTCCACCCATTCTGTCAAATAAACATGAGTATCTCTGGAAGTTTATTCAAGAAATCAAGGGGAAAAAGGAAAATCTAAAAATTTTCCTCCAAACCTTTAGGATTCCAGGAAATCACAGAGATCCAGGCAAGGCCCAAGGGTGAGTCAGATCTCTCAGCTGATGCAGTAGGCATCAGCCCATTCTTCTCAGCAGAAGGTGACATTTACTGACAGGCAGTGAGGGCAGAAGGTGCCATCAAGTGAGTGCATGTAAATGCTGCACAGAACCTCGAAGGGAAGACCACTGGAATGAGTCTTTCCAGAAGTTTTGTCACTATCAAGTATGAAAACAGAGCTACCCAGGATCAGTAATTGCAGTTGTCACCATCTTTCATTATCTAGCAGTCTAGGTTACTTCAGGGAAAGTAAGCAACAAGAACTGAATTAAGGATGTTTCTTGTGAAACACAGAGCCATGCTGCTGCTGCGAGAGGCCAGGCAGGTGGTGTGGCACCCTTGCCATGGATGGAGCCAGCAGGGCCACCCCACTCCACAGAGGACAGCTGCATTCTGCTGGGCCGTGATGACTGCAGCCATGAGCTCCATGAAGAGCTGGGCACAAATGGGTTACACCAAGGCAAGGTAAAAAGGGCCAACTCTCAGTTCTTTAGCCATGCAATGCTAACAAGCCATAAACACACTTTTCCTCTTCAGTCAACACTTGTTAGCTTTGGACATGTTACATTGCAGTCCTTTGAAAAGGAGAACAACCGAATTCACATGAATCAGCATATGGAGATTATGCATAGAGAACTTAAAGCTTCAGCAACACCTAAATTAAACGGTGCCAGATGATTTAGAAACAATGGATATGCTTCATTAATGCTCTTTCCAAGGGGTCGTTCAGCAGAATAGTCACACTGACAGCCATCAAAAGAAGGGACAGAGTATACCTTAAACATCTTAATAAAAAAATTAAAATACTGTTGGGGGTGGGGGAGAAACATAAAAGCAATATTGTGCTTCCTCTAATCTTTAAATACACCAAACCTTCTAGAAGATGATAAAATTTCAGCTGCTTAGGATCTCTATTACTTGATTGCCAATATGTTTGTTTAACATATTCCAGTTCAGATGTTTTACAAACTTTCAGTAAAAATGCCCATCTCCATTAAAAATACATCTCCTTTGAAGAAGAAGAAAACAAAAAAGAACAAAAAAACCCCAGATTTTAATTCCACCTGCCTGCTTTGTACAACTACTGGAATGTGGCAGAAGCCTCTCTCACTCTACTGCTTCGTTAACAACCAGGAAATTTCACATGCTCCAGACTTCCACATTAGAGCAATAGGGAAGAAATCAGCCATGGAAAATGAGTATGGAAAGGTCCATAGGACATGCCTGTGAAGCTTACTAGCCATTGCAGCCACTGCTGATTTTCAGTTACCAGAAAATTATTAAAATTATTAACATTCTATGATGGTCCAGCACTTGGTTGGAATGCCAAAAGAACTGTAAATTCATGCTTGCTTTAAAACATGATCAGTTCTGCCAAAACAATCAAACTAAAAAAAAAAAAAAAGGGGGTAGCCACCATGCAGGTCCTTTGCTTAGAAACTTCAGTCCCTCCCATACCCTGTTTTTCATGGGAATGCACTCCAAAGATACTGGGTGACTCAAGGAAACAGTAAGGGGATAGTATCCTTCAATCTCCAAAGTGAGAATTTTTCCCATTAACAGTAAGCAGTTGACAGTTGCCATTTCCCAGCAGGTGCTTAGTCTCCTATACAAAACTAAAGGCAAATCTGATTTGGTACAAAAAAACATGCAACCGGTGGAGGAATTCTTTTCCTCTTTACAAGGGGCTGGTTCTTGGCAGTGTAGTGCAAGCAATCTCAAAGTCCTATCGTCTACACAAACCAAAGTTGCAATTTCTAGCAATCAACTTTTCTTCACTGATGAATCATCTTTATTTAAAGAAAAACCCAAAAGAAGATAGGGGATGGAAAGCAGTACACCTCAATCCCATTGCTGAAGCTGGCAGGAGGTCTTTAAAGTGTATTTTTGAAATCCAGTGGGAAGAAAACGACAAAGCAATAAAGACTAAGCAACTTAGCAGACCACTAGTTTAAACAGTAGCTTGTAACAAAATTAGGGGAAAGAGAAGAGAGTCCAAACAAAAACAAGTTTACACACCACGTATCCTTCTTCATTCAGCCCACAGGTTATTTCCTCTTGGCAGATGTTACGTGCACGCACTCCACATACAAACCACATGATAAAAAGAGCAGAGCTACTTACTGAGTCTGTATTACTTAGACAAACATCAAGTGAGGGAATTCTGTGGTGGTTAGACAACAAGGTTAAGAAAACGTATTTCTTAGGATTCCCAAACCAAGGAATCAAAAAATAACTGTGCCTTTTTTCTTTTCTGGTTAACCTCAAGCAGAAATGAAGGGTTTATGTTCATTTCTTCTATGGATTGAGGCACGTTATTTTTGAGCGTGTTTATTCAACAGATAACTTCTTTACAGCACAGCATGTATTTAAAACATCACTAAATACAGCTTCTAAAATTATGTCAACTGGTACTTTTTTGTTGGGACAGCACAACCTTAAATTTTGATTACGGGAGCATAAAAAGAATAAGATTTGCCCCAGACCAGATGATCTCAGCTGTACCATCAACATCAATAAGGTAAACTGCAGGACAGTCAATACTTATAACTTCACACTTGAAATTGGAGTTGGGTCAATTTTTTTTCCAGCTTACTCACACACCACTAAGCAGTTAGCATGGCCCCCTCAGCTCTACCTCATGGATGGGGTCTGCCTGCAGATGAATGTGCAAGATTTGAGAGATGTGACAGTTTCAAAGTTCAGCAAATGTGGGGGGTGGAAACAAGGTGCCACTGTAACTACCTTCACACTTTTTATTTTTTTTCTTA
The DNA here is from genome assembly GCF_015220075.1 of Falco rusticolus. Classification (NCBI taxonomy): domain Eukaryota; kingdom Metazoa; phylum Chordata; class Aves; order Falconiformes; family Falconidae; genus Falco; species Falco rusticolus. The sequence continues at coordinate 82,263,149 of NC_051189.1, forward strand.
AATCTAATAAAATATCAGCTCTGCAGAGAGCTACCACAGAGGTTCTGTAAAGCGGGTGGCTAACTGCTTTGAAACCTATGGAAATATTTTAAGAAAACATACTACTCAACTGGTTTGCTTTGGGTTTTGTGTAAGAATAGTTCAACTTTTATAAACAGTTATTATTTCTCATAGGCATCTTACTTTTCTAAACACACTTTGCCTATGATTCACTGTTCCTACCCAAAGGAAATTTGGTTTCCACAGACTTTTCTAATCATTTAGGTTAAACACAATGCTTTACTATATTAAAGGAGAGCATATTCAAAGAAGCTGACCATCAGTAAACCTTAATACTTTTTACAGAGCTAACATTTCATATCTACATGCACATGAAAGCATATCCAGATAAAATAAAATTTAATAAAAATGAAAACTGTAAGGCTGTGTCTTTAATGACCACCTTGTTTCAGCCCTTTTTCTTTCTTAACTTATTTCCAGCATAAATATACTTATTTACACATTGTAAACGTATGGAAACAAATACAAAGACCAATAATCTCACACTATGAATCTCTGTGTGTCCATTCTGTAACCTGCACCTTGTTTCCTTGCATGATTTATAACCTTTTGATTCTACCACCTCTACCAGACTTTACATGTGCAGACAGATTTGTTTAATTTTTTAACTTTTTTTTTTAAGCCTGAATTTCAACAGGCTAGCACATCTTTGCACATCTGGAGGCAGTCTCCTCCTTGAAGAGAAAGGAACTTAGAATGAGGGACTATACATCATCACAGCTAGTCCCACCACACAGAACACTGAACTGCATGCTACCCAGCTGATCCTGTCAATTGATCCCATACCAAGAGGTCTGCTTTTATATAAATCTGATCTCTGTGATAGTTTCTACCAACTTTAAATAATGAGAAAAGGACATTTCCAGCTTCCAAAGAAGACACAAAGTACCTTATGCCAGTCTAAGGAAGACGTATGACAATAGATTTAGAACTGAAACATTTTCAGATCTCTTTCTGGGAAAGAGAAATGTGCATTATGCATACCTATATTATTTATGCAGATAAACAATTTACAATGTGATTATTACTACTGTGTATAAGAGATCTAAAACAAAAGAGATTTTTAGATCCTTTTTTTTAGATCCATGTCAAAGATCCTTTGAAAGTGCATGTATCCTCCCTGCTTCTGCAACTTCTCTTTCCTCTTCCACTGGCAAACAAAGTACTTGAGTAAAAGTTCTCAACTAGCAGGTAAAATTCTTGTTGTTTGATATCAGGAGATATATCACGGTCTTTCAGATAAAACTATTTAGCTCAGAAAATCAGCTACAGAAATAGTATATGCCTCTCTACAAAAGGTAGCTTGACAGGATCATCACCTAAGTGAGCAGTTTTTGATGGGCAGCGGGAAAGTAAGCAAGCTCTTTCAGGAGATACACTCCCTTTCCATATTTCACCGTGACAACTCCTGGGGACTACTTTTACTTTTTATTAGTTTTTTTGCAGATGTTCATCCATACGCTACACCAAACTCTCACTCCATTTGTTTTATTTAATAGTTTATACTCAGTCTACCATGCCTCTCAATGGAAGACAAATCAAGTAAGTACATTGCTATTTTGGCATAGCAGAAACTACAAAAAAAGGCTTTAGTCAGTTATAAATAAAACAAAAGAGTTGATGTCTCTGTAAAGTTAGTTTACAGAGTTTACAAGCTTTAAAGTACCTACTACTCAATGCCATTCAGGCTTGGTTTATGTTCAGTGTCCCACACAGCCTTTAGCTCTCGTGGATCTATTATTATTATAAGATGACTTTACAGAATAGGGTATTAATGCAGCATTCAAACTAAAAGTTTCAAAGCTGTTAAGAATTCAGTTCACTCCAGGACTCAGTGTTTGTCCAGCAGCACTAATAATGTCAATAGATACAGAAGGCATTTTCCTATAAGCATTCGTGAAGTCAGTAAATGCCACAGGAAGAATACAGAAATTGCAAAGAGGGCTGGTTGAATCCTGCCAACTCCTATTGCAGGATTCATTGACAGAGTAGCTCTTCTCACAAGCATCTCCTTTTTTTTTTTTTTTTTTTTTTTTTTTTTTTTTTTTTTTTACACCTTGATACCCCAAGTAGCCTATTTCTAACATACAGGTTTCAAAGACAAACCTCTCAGTCATCTTTTCCTTTGACCTCATATCTTGTGTTTTCCCTTGTTCTACATAGAAGTCAACCACTGTGGGCCCACACCAGTTACGTTACCTGGCTATCACACACCATATACTGCATTGCAAATATGTTTCAAATGTTTCTATATGTACTTTATAAGATTTCCTGATGATTCCTGACAGATTATTGTGGTATCAACTACAGCTTACCAGAATATTTTTAAGTGAAGGAAAATTTTAAAAAATATGTCAGTTCATAAAAGTTAAGGTATGTCACAGATATGTACTGATCAATGGTATTTTTACCACAAAGGTCAAGAGGGAGCCCGGCATTGAAAATCTTACTAAATCTCATATTAACAATCTGACAATAAATGCTTTATTTCTCACATATATTTATAGCAAAAAGGAATCTGTTTTGTTCAGTAAACTCTAACTGTGACACTATCTTTGACTACATCAAAAGATGCAGATGAAACAAGATGACAGAGAAGGTCTCTGTCCCCAAAAAGCCTTGGCATAGTAACTTAGAACTGGAAGGACAGCAGTAGAAATTAAATATGACAGAACAATAACAGTCCGAAAGACAGGATCAAGCTAAATTCAAACTACTCCCCTAAAGGTTGGCTGAATCAGATTCATAAACCAACAGATTTTTAACTTTTAGCACGTGGGTCTGGTAATGAGTGTCAACGGTTTGCTTTTACCATTGCATATGTCAAAAAAAAAAAAAAGTACATGCAGTCATGCAGCGATCCCTTAGTTTGTGAAATTAAGCCGTCAAGTGGCAAGATTAACTGTGTTACTTTAATTTACAACATTGTATATATGCGTTATGATAAAAATAACATTTTTAACTAAATTATAAACGCAACATGAATGCTAAGAAAAAAAGACATTTCATCAGAATAAATCTTTTTTAGTCCATCAATAAATGATAAATAAAGGTCCCTCCTTCACAACAGACTGATCATTTGCTGTTCCTAGGTACAGAATGTAACCACTTTAGTTCACTCTCCAATGTATTGGAGAAAGGGACAGCTGGTACTATTACTCTTATTAAACCATTAAAATGCCAGAACAAAAATACTTTCTGTAGAAACCCACAACATTATTTTCTCTAACTTTATGAAAAGGATCAAAAAAATTCTTTATTCAATTAAATTCCAATAAATCCTAATTCATTGGAACAAAGAAAAATTGCACATGTGCTTTCCTAGAAACACAGGAAGAATGCAATATGCAACATAATACATCTTAATCTCTACATCTTCATAGCTACGAACTATTTGGAACTCATTCTAAGTTGCAACACTAATAGAAAAATCTCAATTCAAATAAATAAAAGAATTAGGTAAGTTATTTAATGCCTCAGATTTTTACAGATAACGTCATCCAAGTGTTCTTCACTTTGTTGCAACTGTTCCTCAGCGGTCCATCCCAATATTCAAGATGACAGCCACATGTATGAAGACACTGGCTTGGTGAAGCAAGGAACTCATGGTGGAGCTCCAATGCAAAAAGGTTTTTTGAGGTGTAAGCAGGGACAAGGTGACCAAGGAGGAATTTAGAAACACCACATGCGGTGCAAGGATTGTGTTAGGTTAAACAAAGTTCAGTGGGAGTTAAGACTTGCATGGAATGTCAAGGGTAACAGAAGCAGCTTCTACTGCTACAGTAGTAATGAAAGTTTAACCAGGAAAACCCAATCCTGTTGCTGAATTGGGCAGGTGATCTAGTGCCAGCAGACACAGATGACACTGAAGGACTCAATACCTCCTTTGTTTCAGTCTTCACCAATAAGGTCTCAAAGGCATCTGGTATTTAGTGAATAGTTCCAAGAACCACCAGCAGTAGATGCATCCTGAGTCAGGGATGACTTGCAAGATCTCAACCTATACAAATCCATGGGATCAGAGAAGTTACATCCACGGACACCAAGATAACTGCCCGCTCTTCATCTCTGAGAAGTCACAGAGATGAAGGAAGGTCCTCAGTAACTGCAGGAAAACAAATGTAGCAACTACAGACCAGTCAATCTCACTAAAGTTCCTGGGAAAGTTATGGCGTTGTCCTCCTGGAATGCACTTTTCTGGACATACAGAGGAAAAGAAGGTGACTGAGAACAGTCAGCACGAATTTGCCAAAGGTAAATCATTCCTGACCAAGCCAATTGCCTTCTGTAATAAAATTACTAGCTTTTATGATGAGGTGAGAGCAGGGGATGTCATTTATCTCAAGGCTTTCAACACCATCTCACTGTAAATTAGGATGTTATAGTCTATGTTTCCTCATGTGGACAACCAGATGGGTAAAAAGCCGGTTGGATGATCAAGCCCAGAGAGTAAATGTTTAACACACTTTACTCCACCATGAAGCCAGTAACAAGCAGAATTATCCCAGGATAAACCCTGGGACCCATCCTGATTAACATCTTAATCTGCAATGAAGGGGAGGTAACACAGTACAGCCTGTAAAGTTTGCAGATAACACCAAAAGCAGAGAAGCAGTTGATAAACTTGAGGGCAGGGCTGCCATCCAGAAGAACCTAGATGGGCTGGAGGAATGGGCCAAGAGCAACCTCATGAAATTAAGTGCACACATGGATAGTTCTGCACCTGGAAAGGAACAACCCTATGCAACAGTACGGGCTGGTTTTAATCACAGAGGAAAATGAACCATCCACCTTTAAATGACACATTCAGCACCAAATTGTGAACAAACTGCAAGCCTGATCGTATTTAATTTGTATGGAACACAGTCCAGGTTACTATATAACAGCACTGAATGCACTCCCCAACCCCCACCCCCATACCATTATACATTAAAACCAGAGATTTCCATTTTCGAGATTACCTTAGCCTAGTTCTGGAAAAAAAAATTTTGGCTTACCCCTTACCTTTGTATGCAATAACTGGGTGCTCAGCTCTGTGGCAGTGGATATCTTCTGTGGTCCTTGGCTCCAGTATTCCTAATACCCCAAGTCCTGCCAACAACAGTGCAAGGAGGCAGCTTCCTTTCATGGTGGTCATGCTGTCTCCCACAGCAGTCACTTCTTTTAACTGGCTACTCTTCTTGAATTCATGTGGGAAGAGCACCTGGAGAATTCAGAGAATTCAAAGAAATTTACTCAAGCACAAGAGGCAGCCACAGAAAAAGTTAGATAATTCTTGATGTTTAAACAAAACAACATTGTTTTCTGACTGTGTAGTATTTGACTCCTCGAAAGTATGTCTTCAGCTGCTTCTCTAATGCATAAACTCATCAGTTATACAATTTAGGAATACCGATTTCTTTTATCACCCAGCAGGATTCAAAAACTTATTCACCCTGCCCCCCTTCTACTTTTACATTTCATTTTGTCATGTGTGTGAGGAAAATAATGTTCTGAAACATTATTTTTATTTTTAGATAGAGCAAATGTAGGTAAATCTACCTTCCATGTTCACTTGGATCCACTGCCCTTTGCTCTGCCTTCCTCACAAAGGAAAGAGTGCTTTGATTCCTTTCAAGTGTAAGGCAGGAAAGAAATTTCTCTCACATTACTGACTTTTGACAGACAATAGCCCTAGAGCATGTATTTTTTGCATCTCCATAGAATCTGTATAGCACAGCACAGAAAGTGGTAGGACAAGGTTCACCTCAAGGTTTAGTGATGGACTTGGCAGTCCTGGGTTAATGGTTGGACTTGATCTGAAAGGTCTTTTCCAACATAAATGATCCTATGATTCAATGCTCTGACAACAATACTTTTGCTATACAGGATGGAGGTTTACTGGTTCTGACACTGGCTTAATCCCAATCTGTTTGCTAAGACTGATGGCAAGGTTGCGTGTTGCAGATTCTAAAGCTAAAGACCCCTTGTCACTAAAATCTAGGCACCAAGCAATGACTTAATGTTTTTCATTCAGTATCACACTAAAGTTCAAGTTTCAAATCCCTGATTTTTTGAAACATCCAATAACCAGACACTTATTTTAAAAGCAACAGATTATTCACAGTGTTAATATTTTAGATCCAACCCAATTCCTTTAGCTTTATTATAACAAACATTCCAATCAGTAACAACCTAACGTGGTGACCCACGAAACTTTCACCACTAGCAGCTTTACTGACTCCCACAAGCTGGTTTGCTGATAGCACACAGTTATAAGACATCACTGCCTTTTGAGGGGGCAGGGGATGGGAGATTTGAGGCAACTCCATGATGGCAGAAATGTCATTCTGATTAATAATGGAGCAATTCAGGAAAAAATAATCACCAATATTGACTTCTAATACATTTGATCTCACTGAACTGCATTGTGCTGTTTAATATGTTGGAAACTTTCCATTCATGTAAAATAAATAACCTAAACACATGAAATAAAGGCCTGTTAATTAAAAGATACTTCACAGTAAGACCAGTTTGTTTTAAAAGCTAGACTCAGAAAGCAGAACGGGTAGCAAACACTGCTTCATAACATAACTGTAGCACCAGCATCATAAGATGAACTGCTTTTCTCTTCCAGCTTATTTTGCTGCCTTTAGAAGCTTCCAGCTAAGACCTGGACACATCTTATCCTCATTAATTTAAACTAAAATAAATAGATCAAAGACATAATACATCTGAGTGGTATATACATTTAATAGTTAATTTAGCCTCTTTGCTAAATTCACTTATGTTTCAGAAAAAAGAAGGCCGGAGTGGGGGAAGCTTCTAGGCTGTTAAATTCATATTCCTACCTTTCTAAGTAGTATACTTTATGATATCATATACCAATAGGAATCTGTCCCTATAAATTGCTTGTGGATCACAGCAAACAGTATCTACTCATAGAAATTCTGTGCACTCACATATATGGGGCATAAAGCACCTGTTCCAGTGTTTTGATAGTTCATTCTCTGCAAGGGTGAAATTTTGAGCATTATTCACTATTCTTATCCAAATTCAACAAGTTCACGTGGGTTATATCATAGCTAATGGATATTACTAACTTACAGATCATATAAGTACATTAATAACAACTAGTTATAATTCAGGTTTCTGTAAGATTACGTATGCCTATTTAGTAAGCAAAATGAGGGACAGATACCACCACATCACAGATTCTCAATAGCTGCTTTTCTTGTGCACAGTACAGAAGCAAGTATTCTAACACCTAGGAATATGGTACTTTCACATTAAAGAAACACAAACTTTATTTCTTTTACTTTGCAAAGTCTCGGAAATACCCATAAAGGTAAGAATATAATGGACAGATATTAAACAAGAATAAAATGAAACATTTGCACCGGAAGCTCAGCCTTCTCTGTCTCCTGGCTATAAATGAAGCCCCACAGTCTTTATATAACTAATCTGCTATAATCCAGCCAAGCTTCAAAAAACAGCTCTACCCAGGACACAACAAAAAAAGAATCCTGTTTATCCAGAAAGAAAGGACCAGTACTCTTCACACAGATACTAAAACTGTACATATTGATGGATGCCATGGTTTCCATTACAGAAAGAACACTGGCTTTCATGGGACTAATCCTAGTATACATTAGTAGTAAGATGTAAATATTGACAGGTCTGATGTCTTCTATCCTGCAGTTATCAAGAGGATTTCTCTGCACCTATCTCCTGTGTGCAGAACTCAGTATCAGAAGCAAAGATTCCTTCACAACAATACCTTTCCTCAGCCTCTAAATCTAAATAGCATCCTCTAGAAAGACAGGCTACTTTACATGCCATAGCTGGTCTCTGGCATAGTTGTTTACATGTCTAGTCATGCTGTGGGAGAATTTTGGGGCCAAATATTTTTTTTGCTGTGTAGCTGAACTCCTCCTCTCACCGCATGCACCTCACATGGTAAAAATGGAGGCAGTAAACACTCCTCTCTCTCAGTCATATTATCCAAAGACAAGGTTAGACTTTGAAGGAGAGATGAAGAACGACACAAAACACACACCTTCCACATGTACCCACAGCATATGAACAGATGAACAGACACCTTAGAAAAGCCTTCAATACCAAATCCCTTTCCACAGAATTTGCAGGCGTTAGTTTTCTCTCTCCTTGAGTAAGGACTGCCACACAAGTTCCACCTCTGGCTGAGATACCAGCGGTAAGAGTGAGCCTGTGGAAACAGCACCTGAACTCCGTACCCATGCAGCTCTGAAACACTGCAACTGAGAGTCATAAGTCTCGAAGCAGGCACAGGAGTCTTTCCTGAATTAGGCCCTTTTCCTTACTGAAAGTGCAACTATTGTGCCAAGATGTGATAGTTAGCCTGGAGTATAAGACACAAAAGCCAAGAGAACACTAAAAATGAAAAGGTTAGGCTAATTTCCTTGATTTCTGTAAAATTCCCATGTGAAAATCTCTCTCAATGAAATGAGAAATGAAATATAATGGGCAAGTCAAAACTCTTCAAAATATATCCATAATAGTGACACTGATTGTGTTTTTAACTATTGCTATGCATTCGGGAACCAGCACATATACCTGTATTATTCATATGGTTTTTCTATCACAGATCTTTAATCAGACTTCTGACAAATTGCATTTTACAAGTCTGTAAAACAATCTGAGGATGCAAACAGAAAAAAAGTAGAATTATAAAATGTACTATATATCATTACATTATTTTATTTGTACATGTAAAGGGTCTTGTTCACTTATTCTCTCCCTCCTTCACTTTTTTTTAATCTAGCTTGCCTAGAAGAAATATAAAGATGATAGAGGCCCACTAGGTAAATGTATTATTTTTTACAAACATTTCTCCATCAACAGTATTTGATGAGACAGGGGGAGAAAAAAAAAAAAAAAAAAGAGGCAATTCAAGATTTTCTATTTTAGCTGAGCCAACAAAAAGATAACTACTGCTAAAGAGGAAAAGTGAGAACAGCTAAGCATGCAAGGCATGTAACTGCTACTGCCAGGTCCAAGCAGATTCATTTAGAGACTATTCCCTCCAGGCACTGAAGTCATGTATTTAAAATTAAATAATCAGGATGTCAATATTTCTAGATCAGTTAAAACACATCATGCTGGAAGTACAATTTACCTCTGAATTGTAAACTACATTTCCTTTGATTAAAATACTTTGACTAAAATAAGCTGCTGTATAAAAAGAGTTGCCATACTAACTGCAGCTGTCCATCAGCAAAGATGCTTTTAAATAATTATCTTTGCTGATTTTCTAAGTGTCAGTTTAACTGCACTTCCAGTGAATGATTAAGTGAACTTCTGTCAATATGAGTACAGAAACAGCAGAATTTGGCATGGTTAAAAGATGCCAGTTTCAGTACTGATTCTGGATACATGCATCCACAAGCAGGTCTGGGATTTCCTTACATGCACACCAGTGTCTACTCTCACAGACACCGCTCATGTAATTTGCTGTGTGAGACTCACTTCACTTCCACAGGCACTTAGCTCCACTTCTTGGTTTGCAAAACAGTAAGAGTTTGATAAAAATTTACTCATGCTAACTACTTCAGATAACATGCACCTTTGTGCACAAGCATGAGCCTCAAAAAAAGTACTTGTCTAATGAAACAGACTGTACATTGTATGAGTTCATTAGAAGAGAATTATGAGTCCAAAGAAATATTGTTTCATATTGCTATTGTACATACTTCAAATAGTAATAAGTATTTCATCTTTGCTCATGTTAATTTTATTAATAATACCTAGTTTATCTATTGTACTGCTATTGGCACCTTTTTACAATTTATTAAAAGAACAGGACATTTGCTTGCTGCTGCAAGTGATGAGCAGACAGGTAGAACTGCTGTTTCCCCCTCAGCAAAAAAAACTCCACACTGTTGTGTATTGCTAGTAAGCATATGGACAAATTGGGAAAGAGGGTACCAGCAGCCATATGGTCATAAAATGGGAATACATGAACACCCCTATGATGTAGCTCAGTGCCTTTTTCTGTAATGGCTTTTTTTTAAAAGCCAAGCTCCTCAAATTCATAGACATCATTTCAGAGGAAGATTGTTAGAGAAAGAAATACATAAAAAAGACGCTGTCATCACATCTACCAAAAAATCTAACTGAATTCTCAGGCAGTGTGTACACTCTCAATTCTCAGTCCTTGCAACACGGCTAGTGAAAAGCCAGGGAGCCCTGAAGGAAAAGGGGATGGGGGAAGGCATCAAGAGGGCTGCATTAGTCTAAAATAACAGTGTTCCCCTCTCCTCTAGTGAAAAACGTGAATATTGAGTGTAAAAGACATGCACATTTCAGTTTTTCACAAATGAACTGTGATTCTTTTTAGTTACCCTTCTCCTAATAATCAGAGAATCATAGAATGGTTTGGGTTGGAAGCGGTCTTAAAGATAATCTAGTTCCAAACCCCCTGCCATGGGCAGGGACACCTTCCACTAGACCAGGTCACTCAAAGCTCCATCCAATCTGGCCTTGAACACTTCCAGGGATGGGGCATCCACAGCTTCTCTGGCCGACCTGTTCCTGTGTCTTGCCAACCTCACAGTAAAGAATTTCTTTCTAATATCTAACCTAAATCTGTTCTCTTTCAGTTTAAAGCCATTGTCCCTTGTCCTGTCACTACATGCCCTTGTAGAAAGTCCCCCTTCATCTTTCTTGTAGGCTCCTGTTAGGTACTGGAAGGCTGCTATGACATCTCCCTAGAACCTTCTTTTCTCCAGGCTGAACAACCCCAGCTCTCTCAGCCTGTCTTCAATGGCGAGTTGCTCCAGCCCTCTCTAGCTGGTGGCCCTTCTCTAGACTTGCTCCAACAGGTCCATGCCCTTCTTATGTTGGAGGCTTCAGAGCCAAATACAATATTCCAGGTGGGGTCTCACAAAAGCGGAGTAGAGGTCCACCCTTGTGAGACCTGCCCATCATGCTCCTTCTGATGCAGCCCAGGATTTGGTTGGCTTTCTGGGCAGCAAGCGCACATTGCTGGGCCATGCTGAGTTTCTTGTCCACCAACACCCCCAAGCCCTACTCAGCAGAGCTGGTCTCAGTCCATTCTCTGCCCAGCCTGTATTGGTGCTTGGGACTGCCCCAACTCACATGCAGGACGTTGCACCTGGCCTTGCTGAACCTCATGAGGTTTGCATGGGTCCACCTCTCAAGCCTGTCAAGGTCCCTCTGTGTAGCATCCCTTCCCTCCCTATGCACACAATATATAGACACAAGGTGAACAAATATCAAAACTCATTTAAATCCTGTTTCCAAAAAAACCAAATCAACCAGTTGTTTTTACTGTAGTGATTAACCCTGTTCCCCTGTCAAATGCATAAATAAAAGGTGTACTTGTTCTATAATATAGTTCCTTTGAAATACATCCCTTACTCAGTATAGTTTTAGAAAAACTATTTGTATTTGTGTATCACTCAGATACACAATCCGATTAGAGCAATAACTCAAACACCACCTCATTAAATATCAAGATGAGACTGGAGGCTATAGAGCTTCTTCAGTGAAATAATCCAGCCATACACCATCATGTCTCATTGCTGGACCCAGCAATGCAGACTGCTTGCTATGCGGCAGAGTGGCACTTTCTAATTTGTATTCTCATAAAGTGAGAGTCAGTTTCAATTAATAAACTGATTACCGAGCTCCTTCAACTTTTTTTTTTTTTTAATATTGCCATTCATTTCTGCAGTGGCATGAATATTAAGATCTGCAAGAGGCAGTCACCCATCAGCTGTCGTTGACTAAATGCAGTCAAAAATCAATCCTTGAATTCATAGTGACATTCTCTGAAAAGTCCGCTAATATCTGTAGCTGATGGTGACAACTCATAAAAGAAGAATCTGTCATCAAAGCTAGTTCTCCAGTGCTACCCAAAGAGCTGCGATACTTGTGATTTCCACTAAGGAAGCACTGCTTCAACGACACCAGCCTGAGTGAAGCAAGAAGTTCGTAATAATGCCTCAGATCTCGTTTATCACATCATGGGCATGTCTGCCTGATCGGTGGGGGCATAGCACCAGCAGATCACAGCTCCCTTGAGCAAGCACCAGCCAAGCACCACCACAAGCAGCCAAGAGTTAAGAATAAAAGTAGTCACATCAGTGTAGCCTAAGTCCAAGTTCCACCAAATCTCAGCTTTTTTTCAAACCCCTTTTCCTCTTAGCTATCCCTTAGCTCCTTGGCCTTTTTGATATCCTCCCAAGCCGCAGATTCCCACCTCTGGTTTCCCTCCCCTCACAGCTAGTCTCCTGGTCCAGCCATCCAGATCATCTTACCCATGCATTGCTTGGGAGGTCCACTGAACTGCAATCCTCATTCTGGTCGTCAGAAGTCAGTCTGAGGTGACAAAGGGAGGGATTCTCCTCCTCAGACTGACTACAAAGCCAGCACAATTTTTACTTTCCAAATAATTTTAATGGAAAAACAAAATGATAACGACTGTTTATAAATAAATGCCTGCAAAGTGAAGAAAGTTGGAAAGAAAACCAGAGGAAGTTTAACAGCCAGAGGAAAGGCGTGAAGTGAGAGGAAATGAGCCAGGAGAGGGCAGAAGTTTCAGCTCGTGCAGGGAAAGGAAACAAAGGGAAGAACTATCTGCAGACACATCCCTGCATTTCATCATCTTGTTGCTCTCTGTACCACACTTGCCTGCTCCTTTTCCAGTCGGTACTATTATTGGCAAACCAAACACATTTTCTTGGGCTCCACAAGATGGCAAATACCATCAACATGGCATAAAACACAAGCTGTTCTGTAGTAAAAATATACTCACAGGTGTTGTGAGTAATAGCAGTTCAGTAGACAGTCCTTAACAGGATCCTGTTGATTTTAAAAAACTACATATCTTCAAAATGGGATTGAGCAGATGCTCAGAAAAATGATCTACTGATGATTATGAAATACCTAGACACTCCTGTTTTGTAATGTGAAATTCAGGAACTTCCTGAGCCTGATACAGCAACTGTATTCACGAAAATTCCCACTAGCTGCTTGTTGGGGTCTTACCCTCTTCTCTGAGACATGTGCTGTTTGCTCATGACACAGACCAGCTGCTGGGCTGGATGCGCCTCTGACCTAGCACAGACATTCATTCCCATGTTCTGCAAAGAACTGCACTGCGTGGCATTTGTAGTCTGTACTTTATTCACTTCTACAGTCCATACAAGTCTGTATTTACAAGTTCTTCATAAAGCCTAGTGAAAAGTGAACATATGTTCCTGACTCCAAGACAAGGAAAATCCATTGCACAGGTTTTTACAAAGCATGTAGTACAGCACATGAGTTGCTACTGCAAAGAGAAACAGGATTTAGAATAGCCAGTCCATGGCATTTTTTCTTTAATATTCCTTCACCCATGTAGTAGGATCCCCTACAGTTTGGAAAGATATCTGTATCCTGGTTATAGTTGAGTCAGCAAAGACATCAGTTTCAACAGAATCATTTATTCATGAGCTGGACTTCCTTACAAACTGTCAGAAAACATGACATAAATTGTATTTCAGAAGTTTCTTTCAATTTATCCAGCAATGCTGTTAGTGGTCCTTACAAATATGCTTTCCAAATACCCCTGGCACGTTCTTGAGAGATAAAATATAGCATATAAAGCTATGGACAACAATTTTTAAAGCAAAACATACTTTCAGAGGCCTAGTAATGCTGCCCCTGAATGTAGATGCTATACTATGTATCACTACACCTCAGTAAATGAAAATTAGTTGTGAGAAATCTTATTTACCCATCAAACCTGAATATAATAGAAGTATGCTAGTCCACCTCATTGAACAGGAATTAATAAAAAAAAACAATGACCAGATAATTAAGGTATTTTTAACAATTATTTTCATCATATTTGATTAGCAAATGCAATCTCAGTTTATGGCACTGTTTTTTCCTTTGTTTTAAGCTACATAATTATGTTGATTTCACATAACTAACTACAAATTTTTTAGTAGACAAAAAAAAAAATTACAAAAGAGACAGTGTTTCAGTCTAGTGGAGAACTACTGCAATTATGACATTTCCTGAACAGCCTTCAAACTCTATTCTTCCCTAGCTGTACTGTTAAAATACTTCTTGTAATCTTCTGCTAAAAAGCATCTGTTCCCTATATAATAAGGGGCTCACAGAAAAAGTGAATTTTGAAATTTCACCACTGGGCATTAGGGATCTATGTGGAACCAGAGTCACAACTACAAGTAAACATGTGACTATTAATTTGCATTAACAACATGCTGAAACATCACTATATATGAAACAAAAAGTAATTCTAAATGACAAAAGCGCATGCTTTGAAAGCTGTCCACATGTCTTGCCTTCTACTGTGACCTATACCCAAATTCAGGTACAATGCAGGATGAGAGAAAGAGGAAATGCTCTAGCTTAGGGTGCTTTGTCATCTTTTTCTTTTCCCTTAACATTATTATAAACTGTCTTGTACTGGGAGCTATATAAAAAAAAAAAAAAAAAACAACCACAAAACCACACAAACACAGGTTTAAAAACACTACTTGATTGAACAAAAGGCAGTAGTTCAGGACTGGGAGGTGATCCATGCAATACAGCAGCAGACAACGCACCGAAATAACCACAGGAAAAAATTTAGCTGTGAAGAGAGAAGTTATCAGCTGAGGACAGAATGAAGAAGATGAAGGTTAGAGCTGGATGAAAAATTTATATATATCTTGAAGTTGTATAAAAAGTAGTTTTGAGTGAAGGCAAGGTTAATGGAAGCACGTAAAAAAGAGGTAATACGAAAGCAACACAAGTTTACCTGTTGCATTCTATATAAATTGGGAAGAGGCAATACAGAGATTAGAGTCATACATGTTGAATAATTAAAAGAGAAGATCATCGAATCACAGATTACTGCTGTAGGCATCCAGACATACATTTTTATATTTGTAAACTGTACAGGAAAACATACCAAAATTTGTACACAGGTGTAAAGAAACTAGGAAGACAGTAATACAACAACTGGCTTTTAAAAGAATTTATATTCAACTGAAAATAGTTCTTTACCATTTGTATGTCACTGTACAAAAGTACTTGATACTACTTGGGATTTAGCTTTTATAAGGACTTAATACAATACATCTTTAAATGTGAAACTAAAGGACAAAATTGTACTGCTAAAACAAAACTGTCACTGGATATTCTGCACATTAATACTAGGCAAACTTCCAAAATAAAGATTATATGTAAGTAGTTACTACTTAAAAGAACTGCTGGATAAGCTCCAACGTGTCATGAAATTACTAGTGTGACAGCTTGCTTCAGTTAATACAGGCAAATTTATCCTTCTCGTGGTGGGCTCAGCCCTGCAGTTCTTTGGCACAGTTTTAAAGGGCAGTGGTTATTAAACACATTTCAGGAAACGCATGGTGGTCACAGCTTTGACAGCCAAAATACAGTGGAGGAAAATACACTTTCTATGTCAAAGCCACTCACTCCTGTACCCCATTTGCAAATGCATTTCAGACTCTGACATCCTCCCAACTCGAGCCAATTACCAGCTTTTGATTTGTTTCTCCCATCAATAACCAACATAGTCTTTCTTTACAGCAACAGCTTAAGTGATACAAAAGTTTAGCAGACTGATACGAAGGAAAGGGAGAGGGTGAGGCAGCCCAGAGCTCCCATCCCACACTACCGCTATGGAACACCTCTGCTCCCCACCTATTTATTTATATGTAGCTTTTCTATGAGGGTAAGCACACAAAACACCCACTCATCTCACCAAGCTTCTGGATTCCTCCTTCAGTTCTTGGATAAGCAACAGAAAGAGTATCCTGCAGACAATGTTTAGGTAGACTAAACCATCCAGTGCCTGTGCTCTGATTATACAAAACGCCTAGGGTAAGCAGGCTACTATCTCACTTTCCTTGCTCTTTAACATTACCACTGCAAAGATGGCAATTTAGATAGTTATTTTTTTTTTACATCAGCAAGTTTTCCCATACACTTACAAAGATTTAGTACACAAATGAAAACACCGTTTAATGTTCCTCCTAACCCCATGATTAATCTCCCATGATTATGGACAATAGTGCTCAAAAGGGGACCCACGAATTCACATGACACTCTTCCATAATAGATTTTGCATTTAGATCTCCAATTCGATTGAGAACTGCAACACAAAAACCACACCACTCCTTTCTGTGCCCCATTCAGTTGTGTTAATATTCAGGTAATTCAGAGACATCACACAAACATGCCTCTTTTTAATTAAGAATATTAACTGTGTGGCTAACCATGCTGTAATTCTAAAGATGTCCATCAGAAACGTAGGAAACCCCGATGAAGCTATCAGAATCCTGGAATAAGAAGTCTGAAGGGAAAATCATGGCTTCTGTTAGATCTTTCTGAATGTTCATCTACTTTTTGTTAGTTTTTCACTAAATCTTGTATTCAGATACAGCCATATTACACCTTCTGTGAAGCATCAAGTTAATAAATCCTTTCCTAAAATAAACCAGGTAAAATAATTAAAAAAAAAATAAATGGAAGGCACAAAGATTTTTCAAAGACCATTCTACAGCTAAAAAGCCAGTCCATCAGAGTCTTCAAAAACCAAAGGCCAAGTTCAAAATTAATACAATGCTTACACTTTAAACCCCATGTATTCACATACAAAGGTTACACATGTATGAGGAACATCCCTGTACATGCCTGAACTTCCCATCAATACAAACTTGCTGGGTTTTTGCTAGATCCTAAGACATGGCATGACAGCAAAAAGAAAAAAAAAAGAAAAAAAAAAAGAAAAAAATCCTTTTAAAGAGAAAAAAACCTCATAGTTGTATTTTCATCCTCTAACATTATTGTTAAAAATTTAAGTTCTATTTTTAAGTCTGTTTAAAAGTAGTAAAACTTGACACAACAGAAATCATATTACTATCTGGTGGAACGCACTCAATAAAGCTGTCAAACAACAAATAAGATGTCAAATAACTTAAGGTTGAATGCAGAATGGCTTTTGACTTACTTGTTTCAATACACAGAAGCCTCCTGTGGATTTTCTTTACAGCACACATACTGTACTGCTCTGTGTATTTGTGTCTCAAAAAAATAAAATAAATACATTCCTTTTTTCCCCAAGTCTGAAATATACTCTTAAAAAGTTATTTTAACTCACTTACGTTTCCATATTTTATCTAATAGTTAATGATTATGCTCTTTTTAATGATTTTCATTTAACAGCTTTCAAGAAAAAAATATCTATTCCATTAGATTTCACAAACTAACAATGCTGTGAAAATCCAATTTCTTTGGTGACATCTTTCCCAATGGCTTCTCTGGCCGATGGTTTCCATCAGTCAAAGACTAAATTACGTAAGTGTCACTGATGTCTCCATCATATCCAAAATCACTTTAGACTTCTATAGCTTTGTAGCCGTCATTTTTCATTTATTATTTGGAATCTTAGAAGCATACAGTATGTATGCACAGATTGCATACATTGAAACATATGTTAGACTCCTCCTTTTGAGGAGTCTAAGATCTAGAGACCAAACGTGTCAAAGTCACCTTGAGCTCATAAATAGAAACATAGGATGATTATGTCTTCCCTTAGATTTTTCTAAAAATAAAGGCACTGGTTTAGCTATCCTAGTCTATTTTGCTTGCATTCAAATTTTCTAGTACCCCCACAGGTGCTTAAGGGGAAAGTTTCTGACTATTCCTACATTTTATGCTTCACAGTATATTCACTGGTGTCAAAGCAACAGCCCATGGAAAACTCCCTCCCCACTGTACCAGGCAAGGCTGTATGACCTGCGGTCAGAACATTCTTCACTAGTGTCGCCTAAGACTACCCAGATCTACACCCAAAAGCCATATAGTATGGTCTGCGCCCCTTTTTGCACTCCTTCTGTACACCTTCACATCCTCACATACTGCATTTCTCAAAAAAACAAATGCACACATGGCAAAGCATTCTACGAGTCCTTTCCTGAAATAACCACAACACCAATACATATGACAGTTGGGTGTCATACACTTTGCTGGGAGGACCACATGCCCACTTAGACAACAGCCCATAACAATAAGCAAAGGCATTCCCCTAGGTAGACTAGAATAGCCTCCAGTCCACTTTGCTGGCCTGCCCCTTCATCTTTCCCCATACCAAGTCTATGCCCCTGCTCCAACGCCACACCCTGAACAAAGACCCTAGGTCCCAAGCAATCTAGATCTTCCCAGAAGTCAGCTGTGTCAAAGCTTAGTCCAATACCAGCCGACCACAGCATGCCTCAACACCCTGATCCATGCACTCACTCATGATTGGTACCATTTTCTCCCTCGAGTCATCCCCTATCCCAAATGGAAACCAGCCACCAGCTGCATTTTTAAGACCACCATAGCTTCTGTACGCAAAGGGTAAAGTCTGGAGGAAGCTATGCTTATTAGAACACACTGCATCTCCTGCCACACACAGATCTTGCCCTTTCCATCTCCATCCACTGGAGTCCAGCTTCCTTCTCCCCTTTCCTCAATATCCTGCAGAGAAGCCACGCAACAACCTGCTTCTGCTGAGCTATGCAGACCCATCTCAGTCATAAGCTGGGTGCTGGCTAACCCAGGCTATGAACATGCACCAGCAACGTAATTTGATAAAAGGTATCACAAGATCCCACTCACTCCTCAGCAGCAAGAATGACGGCACATATGTAACCCACTCCCTTAGTTCATCCCAAGCTGCAGACCAGCCAACCAATGCACTCATGACAAGGCAGACTAACCCTTTTGCCCATTTGCTTAGGGATACAAAAATTTGGTGTACTACACTGGATGCACTGACACCTGAGAAGGGTGGGTTAAAAGACAAGAAAGAAAGGTCTCTGCATGACTGTAGATAGCCCTGCCCTACCCACCACTCCAGCAACATTTTTAGAAGCAGCAAAGAGGCCAGTTTAATTTTAAAACACAAAAGATCCCAAAGTGCTCTTCATGGGATCTGCTAAAAGCATTTTCACACTGGCAACTGAGGCTTCCACTGAGACTAGTACAGGTTTCTCCTCTCCTTTTAATCACAAAACCTTGGTAAACAATGACAGGACCACTCAGTGCCTATCATGGAGGTTATGTTGCAGAGTCATGGCACGTATCACACGTAAGAAAGAAAGCTAGGAAAGTCATATCCAGGACGCTGTGAGTGGTTGTGGAATAGCCCATTCCTTCTTGATGTGTCCCAAGACAGGTGACCAGCTACCCCACTGCGTGAATGCCACCCTCCACTGTGCCCTAAGGAATGGTGGATTCCAGAGTAAGGGAATGCATTAGCCCCCCCTACAAATCAAAGCTCTCAGCTTCCCAGTCACTGTAGACCTCAGTGCCTCTTTTCTGAGGCAACCAAAACATTTTTTGATCAGTAGGAGATGGCATTAATTTAAAAACAAAGAAAGTGCTAAAACAGTACCTTCCTTTCTTGTACTTATTTTTACTTCTTTTCTCAGCCTGTCAGTGGTATTACGTATGCTCTTATTTCCTACAATCTCCATCTCTTCTGCTCTTCTGTAATCCCTTTGCAGTTAAATGTCTTCTCCTTTATTTACCAGACCTCTGCATTGATGTCATTTGCATATTACTACAGAAAGACATGTTAAATCTACTTCCAGAACAAACAGTCCAAATAAGCTCTAGAAGGAATACCAAGTAAAATGGCCATTAAGAAAAAAGAACCAAAAAAAACCCAAAACAAAACAACCACATGAAACCCTTGTAAACAGCCTCTTTCCTTGTAAACAAGGAAAAACACAAGTACAATAAAATGTCTTACAAGTCCAACTAAAACTTGCCCTTTGGCTGCAGGTGTGGTGTTGATTAAGTCAGAGCAGAAATGTATCAGTTTATGTAGCAGTAGTGCAATGCAATACAAGCATCATAGGTATGAGAAGGGTCTATGGAATGCAATTATTGGAATTCAAAATAAAGAGCCCAGAAGGAAACTGCTGAGGATGCAAGGCCTTTCCACTGGGAACCTTGTGTAATAATGAAATGCAGGATTTGACCTAGAAAGAGGCAAAAAGGAAAAGAGCTGGACACAAAGAACACCAATCAAACCAAGAAACTTGTTGATATTGTATGCATCTGGCTAAGTAAAAAATTGGCAATTTATGGCAGCACTAGAAAACGCATAACTCAAGACAGATTTAAAATGTGAATGATACTCAACTCATCCAAGAGTAATAACCAACTTTCTAGTATGGTGTGCTTGCTATGCTCTACCTCAGAATGCTTTACCGAAGAGAGAGGATTGGACCTGCATCCTACTGAAGAGTCCCAAAAGCAAAGTTTGGATACAGCAAGAGGTACTCTCCATCCTTTCATACCTGGCCAACTCATCTGTTACATATCACTTCACTCTGATGTTGATGTGGCAGCTGCAGAGTGATCTAACAGAAAATGTATATTGCTAAATGCACCATGATGCATTCTGGTTTTTAAATTGTTAACTTTTTGAATATAAAAGATCATATTTTATCATGTATTAGTTCAATCACTACAGCCTTATCAATTTCTACAACTAATAATATAACTATGGAAAAGTACATCTCTTTCACATGGGCAATCCTGTACAGAGTTCATAGTTCTTGCTTTTTTAAGACACAAACCTGTATTTATACTGTAAGAAATACATCATATAGAAATATGTTGAAAATACAAATTGAAACATGACACACTCACTGTGCAAAGTCTTTGCAAACCTCCAGTGCTCTGTAAATAATAAACTGAAGCAGAGGTCATCTCATCAGGTTAATCATGAGCTGTACTTCCAAAATATAGTTTGTTCCAGCTAGGCTGTGCTATCTAGTACACAGATAAACAGGGATTTCAATTTCCAGGGCTGTCAAGCTTGCATGTTTTCCAGCACTGGATTCCACCATATTTTATAAAGATGCAATATGAAGCTGAGTGAAAAATAATTCAAACTGTGGTCTGCAACTGTGGTATTGCAGAAAGGGCTTCCAGACCAAATACATTATACACACTATGTTCATGCACACACTGCAAGTACAAAATTCTGTGTCATGCCGGGGGGGGGGGGGGGGGGGGGGAACACAACACACACCAAACCTGGAGGAAAAAGCACAATTCAAAGGGTCTCAAAACAGTGCCCTTTCCTACAAATTCTTATGACATTTTCAATAATCAAGACAAAAGAAAGCAACCCATGAGACTTCAGGCAGTTGAGAGAGATCTGGAATAAAGGCAGCATTTCTATCGCAAGAAGTGTGACTCAGGGGAGGGCAGTTGTTCCAGTGGGGGGAAGCTGAACCTTATTCCTAACTAGATTTTTGAGAAAGAAAAAAAAATTATAAATCAAAGACCATTTAGTTTCACACCAGGTGTTAAAACCCTGCTTCTAGATGCCATTAATCTCAGAGATTTAGCAACAGGCTTTAATGGGAAGAATCTCATTCTCTGTAGCAAGAAACAAAAGATCTTTCCATTAGACACAATGACCTCATCTGTCCCTCTCTGATCCTCCTTCACCTCATATGCAGAATCAAGTACAGCACAATTCATCACTTCAATACAAAGCTGTTTGCAGCTCAGTGGTCCACAGTTACGTTACATACCAAGCACAGAGTTTTTGAAAGAGAATGAAGCTACTTCGTTCCACTCTGTAAAAGCTATGGCTGCTTTGAAGCAATGTGGGTTCATTTTAACAAGCAACAGCTACTGCTGACAAACTTTCATTGTTATCGTTCATTTGTTAAAATCCCCGAAGTGTAGCAGGAAGTGAAACCTCCCACCATCGCATACACAGTGCCACAAGGAAAAGGTAGAAGGGCCATAAGGAAGGGCTCTTCGTCACTGATGGACAGCTCAAAGAATTAGGTAGGTAGGGAAATGGCTCACCTAAGCAATACTTTTAATTGGTAATGACCTCTGTTATAATCTTCTCCCTTTTTCCCTTGTAATTGCTCTTATTCTGTAATTCCCCTCCACGTAACTAAAACCACACCCTTGTATCCCCTCTTCCTGCAAGAGAAATACTCTCCTCAGGACTCTGCACATCGCTGTTTGAAATATTCATGTCATTGTCTTTGCAAGTTTTGGACATGCTAGTTAGAAATACTCTGTGTCTCCATTTCAACTGCTTTAGTCTTGCTTTTGCTACTGTTTTAGCAAAATTAATTTTTACCAAGAACAACTATGCTCTCTAATGAAGAAACATTGTTCTCCCCACTATATTTTCTGATTTCAAGTCCCCTCAGAAGACTTCCCAGAGGAAGTACAGATAGTGGTACCGGAAATTTAAACACTTTTTAATACTTCCATGGACATGTACTTGTCAGGTCCATAAACCCTGACTGAAAACCAAAGACACTGTTTCTTTCATTCCCACTGTCTGCTCCTCTCTAAACTCCTAAAATCCTGTTAATTCTCAAGAACTTTAGTCCGTAGTTTCGCATCCTTGCTTGCCTTTTCCCATTCAATTCCCTCAGTTCAATCTACTTATTTTCCACTAATCTTCTCCTATAACCCTCTCTCTTCCAGCTGCCTTATCCGTTTTGGCCATTTCAGCCGCTATCATTATGCAACACTGTCACTTTTAGCCTTGCCCCCTTGATTGTCATAACTTAACTCCAACATTTTGCCCCTCTAGCTAACTTGCAAATACAAAAGTATCTCCAAGCTCAGTACTTTTTTCTCATTTTCTTTGTACTGTACTCTCTCAAGGCTTTGCCATTTCATCTTGCTTATCTCTCCCCACAAAGACTACTGTCTCTGCACCGAAATGGGTGTCACCAGGACTTACGCAGTGAGAAAAGGCGCTTTGGTAATTCTTTGCTCTCTCACAGGCAGTACAGACTGTGCAGGGAACACAGTAAGAAAAAAAAGTGAGATTTTTGGACTAAGAACTGAAGTCTCAATGCAACAGGTTGAACATATTAAGATGAATTTATTTGTAATTTATCAAGTGCCAAAATAAGCTAAAAAGCACTTGCCTTACAATGAGGGAAAAGTCTCTGAGCTCAATATGAGACCTCAAGTTACATGATAGCTTAATATTTTTACAAATATTTTTATCAACAGAGTTCTCTTCTGGGACCTTGCAACCTTACTATTTATAAAATAGCACATAAGAACTGCCACAGTGGGCCAGGATGGATGTCTAGCCCAAACGGAATGACAAACTGGCTCAGACTAAATATCCAGCCTGACCTGCTAACCTGCATCCAGGGGCAGCCAAGAGTAGCTAAGGGAACAGTGAAAACCAGAGCAGTCACATAGAAATATTCTCTTCCAATCCCTGCAAAACACTTATCACACAGCTTTCTGCAATTTGCAGCTCAGTAACTTCCTTGACTAGAGGCGGTACCTTTTCTTGTCACTTTTTTTCTTCCTCCTTTTTACTTTTCCACCTCCTTTTCCAACTTTACTCAGGAGCTCTTTATACTCAGGCAGCATGCACAGCATCCTATGACAAAGAATTTCAGAACTGACTTACACACTATGCAAAGAAAAAATTATTTTCCTAGCTTTGAAACTGCTCCTACGTGTTTCACCTGGTATCTCGTCTAATACAAAAATCAGGTGGCACTGAGTATTCATTTCCTATTCACACACCTCACAGCTCTTATGATTTTATAGACCTCTAGCATTAGCATCTGGCCACTATTTCTTTTCCAGTCTGGAGACTCATCTGTGCTAGTTGTTCTTGCATGGACGCCGTTCCACAGACACCTCCTGCATCCTGCTGCCTTTCTTTATTCTTGTTGCCCTTCTCTGAACCTTTTCCAGTTCTACTCCACTTGTTCTGAGATAAAAGAGCCCTGAACAGCACACTATATTGAAGATGCAAACACACCACAGATTTACAGTGTCCTAATGATATTTTGATCTCTCTCTTTTCAAAGCAACTCCTGATATAAAATTGCTTTTTGACTGCTACTAAAGTATAGAGCTGATTTTTTTTTCTTCTTCATTAAATTACTGCTTCCAGTCCCAAGATCTCAGGCCAGCTCAAAATATTTTACCACTACTGATGCTGAATTTCATCCCCCATTTTAATGGTTGCTTAGTTCTATAAGGTTATTTTGCAGTTTTTCAGCCTACCCCCTTTTCTTTTACCTTCTTTTGCCCAGAATAACAGTTTCAGAAACAAATCTTGTCACCACACTTCTGTTCCAAGCCACTTGTGAAGATCCCCCGAGCACTCACAGAGATCTCTGTGGAAATCTACTGGTGACTTCCAACATATTTTAATCCTGGTGTTTTGTTTCTTACCATTTAACCAAATATTTACATAGTTGGCAGGCCTCCCCGCTAACCTGTGACTGTTTAGTTCCTTTAAAAGTTTTTTAAGAGGATTTTGAATACAAAATAAAATTTAAGCAGAGCAATACATGGTAAAATCCCTCTCATCTGCATGCTGGTTACCTGCTTCAAATGGCCACAGCAATTTAGCATGACTTTACTTCAAATCACAAAAATGCTGGCTGGAAGGGATGATCTCTGGGAGTCACCCAGTCTGTGCAACCAATAAAAGCCACAGTAGGTCAGGTCAGCTGTAGCATTGTTCAACTAAGACGTGAAAGCCTCCATCGAGAGAGATGCCACCCCCCACCTCCCTGGGTAACTTTTTCCAGTGCTGCACTAGCCTCCTTGTGAAAAAGATTTTCATGCAGTGCCCAATCAGAACATTTCAATCTGCCATCTGTGGATGTTAACCCCATTATGTGGTTTGTCACTACCAAGAACATTGGCTCTTTCATCTTTGTAAGCACCCTTCAAGTAGTTGAAAGCTAATATTAACATATTTCTAAATCTCCTCTCCATCAGGCTCTCCTTCACAGAAATCAAATCTTCCTCTGTATCTCCATCATATTTGTACAACGCCCTTTTTAAAACAATTACTAATCTAATTTTTTAATTAATGCACTCAATTTAAACAAAAGGCCTATTGGTTTCTAGACTCCCCAATTCCACATGAATGTTTTCTAAAACATGGCATCAAATTAGACATCAAGTTCTGAACTGCTGAGAGACTTAAAAGCATGAGGCTGCATGCCACAGCCTGTAGCTGGTCTGTTTCACTCTTCCATTCCTTGAAAACTAGGGTATGCTACATCTGGACCTGTTAAATTGGCAACATGCAATTTGTTCCACAATCTTTCCTACAGATGCATCCAGATGAGAAAGGGAATCTCGTAAGCCTCCCATAAGAAGGGTTCCAAAACAGGAACCACCCTATGCTTTTCAGTGGTGAGCACATACACACCAGAATTACTCAGTTTTATGCCGTGATACTATCTCAGATCATTCATTTCCTAATGACATCATACACAGGCCACACAGATCCTTCAACTGGCTTCCTGCTACTGGTGTGGTTGAAAAAGACATGTATTAATTTTATGTTTAGCCTGACAGGGGGATATTTTGGTCCTATTTCCTTCTTTGAACATAGCCACAGCTTTTTTTAAGATGTCTTCTTGCTTTTAATAGTCTCCTCTACCTTGTCATTTTGCTATAAAGGCTTCCTTTTCCTAAGTCATTTTTAGACTGATGGTAAGCATTTGTGTGGAGCCTCCAAAACAGCATCCTGAAATAGTGTCTCTGCCACCTATGAACGTGTTACTCTTACAGTTGCCCTTTCGGTTTTTCTTTAAATGAACATCCTCATTTTTACATAGTTTCCCTTTTTGAAGTTGAGCATAATTTAAGAGAGGGAAGAATAAAGGAGAATTGCAGCTTGTTTTTCTTGCATCCCTCCCATTTTCATTTCTTGCATTTCCTTAGTTTAGGGAGGAGAGAAAGGCAGAATACCTGTAATGGTCTGCAAAGCCATCTCACAAGTCCTTTTCCAGAGAGCATCTTAGAATCTCTTCATGACATCACCATCTACCCACTGAACAAAATACAGTCTTTTACCTACCTTTTAGTCACCATCCCTCTGTGTTCGTCTAATGTCTCAGTTCAGTACTTGTGCGGAGCCTAGCACAGTGGGGTCCTGGGTCTAGCTTGTAGGCTCCTAGGAGATAAGGAAACATAAAAGACAAGTAATAGGTATTGAAGAGACAGCTCATCAGCAGTTCTCAGACATTTACAGCAGTCATAAAACATCTGTCTCTCAAGACAATAAATTAGAAATGTAAGGCACTGAACCACACAGTGTGAACAAGTATCAAACAGAAAGAGACAGAAAAAAACTCATTCTTTAAAATGACTGGCAGCTTGGGATGAGAATCAGAAAATAGGAGTGTATTTGTCACAGACTTAGAAAAATCCATGGGATATAGAAGTTTGAGAAAAATCCTCACTGTAAAATCTCCCTTGGTGCCCTAACCACCACTAAAATCAAACATGCTTAAAAAGTGAGCTGAAGTCTGTCCCCAAGTGAAATCCATGACAAAATTCAGGTGGGCAAAACTTCAGTATTCTTTCATGTTTCCATAAAACTAAGTTCAAGAGAAAAACAAAGTTACCGTCTGATGTCTCAAAACAATACAAAAGACATTTTTAAGAAAAAGAGACGCATCATTATGAAAACTTCAAGATATTAACCTATTTTGTAGGAACAAAAAAGACAACATAAACGTTCAAAATATCATCTTGCTTTTTCTTTCTTGAATCGAAGAAGATACTGCTAATCAAATGAGTGCTGTCTTTACCGGAAACAGCAAGAGGAATCACACAGCAGTTTCCTGCTCTCAACACTTCAACAAAAAGGTACTTCACTTCAGAAGTTAAAAAAATAAATAAATAATAGTCCATCCAATTTAAGTATTCATTTCTTTGATTGAGAATGTCTATGGCACAGAACAAATACACTAGCAATCAACAGTTCACCCTTGAACCTAATCAGAGACAGGAGGCAAAAAGGAGCCGTAATTCCACTCTGTATACTCATTTCCATAACGTGCCTGTACTAGATGACTGGAAGGGCTTGTGAATTTTTTTCCAGTGTTTTTCTGACCTATGAAAGTCTCAGGAAGTTTTCCAAATGCATAAGCACTACTATATAAAAACATTTTATGGCAAGGAAACATCATATGAGCAAAAGGAACTCTCCAGGTTAGACAACGAAGATCTAGATTTATGTTCACCACGTCAAAATTTCTCATAAACCCCCTGCTCCCTGTCACCAAATACTTCAGACTTTTATCATTTACATATTTTCTTCTAAATTAAGAATTTATATCATATGCACACATACACACCCCTCCATGAAATTCAGTGATGTCAAACTGCTGTAGAAGTTGCCAAGAGATTTAGATAGCATTCTTCATGGTATAGGGATCAATCGAAGCTAAAGGATGGAAGGTCACTACGAATTTCATACTCCAAGGTGGTAGGTGAAGCTCATATCAAGAAGACATTGCATCACCTTTTCTTTGCCTCCTGCTTTTCAGAAAGGCAAGAACAAATTTAAATCTTGGAGGAGGATCAAGTTCTGCTTTTTATATTGCTGTGTACCAGAGAATACCTCAGCGCAACTACCCGCCACCCATGCATGTACTCTGAGACATTCAGTCTGTCAGGTAATTAATTACAGCTGTTACCATGCAACAAGTTCTACAGACAACTACAAGCAACCCATCTCTAAGATGCAGTGTGCTAGTGATGTATGTGTGCACTCACTACACCAGAATGAGCAATTGAATTATTATCCTTTGAAACATTACAAAGAAAGCTGTATACCTCCATTCTTCTAAACAAACCTTACAGTACTACTGCTTTCTCTATGCACTTCAACACACCCACTGTCCCCTCAACCACTCCTTCCACAATTTGTATTTCTACATAAACATCTTAGATTCTATTTTAGCAACATAAAAGCTTTACCAAGTTTATTTTTACTCTAATCTGAATAGAAACCAGAAAGAAGAGTCTGAACCCACCTTAATGATTTAGGGAAAAGACTCACACACAGAGAAACAAACTTGTAAATCTTGGATTTCTACAGATTCATGTCTTGCTTCCCTTATACCTTTTGACATGGCAACCCTACTGTTCCTGTGACTGTGGCAGCACTCTCATGGGGCACAATACAGTATATGCTGGACTTAGGATAACACCAGAAATTAGCCTGAGTATTCATTTAGTTAAGCTAAAGCTATGCTAACCCAGCCTACACAGCCCACACCAAACCAATCTTATGGAAATTGTAAATTAAGCCACCAAAATCAGCAAATTTCCTGAAAAAAAAAATATTTTTTTTTTTTTTGGGGGGGGGGGGGGGGGCGCGTGTAATATGCTTTAGTTTGCTTTTGCTTTGGTTTAGCATCATTTGCTGAAGCAAAAAGGCTGCCGTGGATGTGCTCTCGCGTCTGTCTCCTATCCCTTCCTTTCAAAACGACTTCTGAAACTGATGATCAGTTTCAATCTAAACCAAAAACTTTCACAAAAATGGCCAGGCAAACCAAGACACAAACTCACTTTCCAAATAGCTGCTTTTCCCAATCAGTGACAAACACAGGCACACAAGAGGGGAATTCAGTCATGGCGTATTTTATTTGCCCAGAAGCATGTTAATTTAAATGAGCAGGGGAAAAGAACCTTCTGCAAATGGATAAAAATATATACAGATACGTACTAGGGGACATTTTCCAGAAATCTTCACTAGATTTAACGATGAACTCTTGGAGTGGCATTTCCCACTGCTGTCAGAATATGGTACTGAAGTCATTGGTGCAACCAAACAGTATGATTAAGTCTGGTGGGGGTGTGAAGAATGCACACGCCGTTAACAGCCTTCGCTGTCAGACAGATATGGGCACTGCTTTCACATCTGTCTAGTATATTTGGAAAGATATTTGGCTATACACTGAATTGAGCAAAGAAATAATCATAGCCTGTCTAGACACCGTGGCGTGTCTGCATGCTGAGACTTCCCGCTTCTGTTGTAGCTGTACGGCACTGTTCAGGCAGCATGCCACAGCAGCAGCCTCACCTCACCCAGTCAGCTGAGAGCTTGCCCGGGCACCTGGGATTTTTATACAGTACCTAATGGCAACCACTGCTCACCTTGCAAGGCAAAAAAAAAAAAGACGCTGAGAGGGATAGGACCACACCTGCTCCATACCTCTCCCCCAGCCAGCCTTAGCTTCTGCTCCACAGAGATCATCACAACCTGAGTTAAGAAAGCTGCTTCAAGTGACTTCTGCTGATGGTGGTGCTGAAGTAGAAGCCTCAGAAGAACCAGAGAGACGGGGTTTTTCCCCCAACTTCAGTTGTGTTTTGGGTTTTTTTTTTTATCTGTTGTTGCTTTCTGGCAGCAGGAGAGAAAATCATGTCAAAACTGTAAGTGTACCAAAATTGAAAGGGAGAGTGGAAAAAATTATTAAGAAAAAAAAAAAAAGATACAATATCCTCCCTCCTCTTCCCTTCTTTAAAAAAATCCTGCATTATGCAAATATATCCCACTTTCAGGGATGAATCAAGGATGAATGGTTAGAACAGCTGCTATATGCAAACTTGTGCTCCTACAAAAACTAACATTTCTCCTTATAAAGTATGCTAGCTAATATTATTACTTGTCCTCCCCTTTTAATGCTGAAGAGGTCGTCACATGAGGAAAAAGATCTTATTAGATCCAGCTTATTTGCTGGGCTAAAGAATGGATGTGGAAAGATGGCAATTATTCAGCAAAATCTAGGCATAAGGAAAATGATAGAAATAGGAATACCCTTCTTATAAAGCTGCATTTTATTTATACACTTTTCAAATCATAATATTGAGTAAAGTAAAACCAAAACAAAATAAATGTAGGAGTTTTTAAGGAAAAAAGCAGAATGAACAAAAGGTCAACAATGTCTTTGAGCTTGTCACAGCCGTCACTGTCTGAGACCATGGAACCAGCCCACACAAATGCATCCCAAACAGGCAGACACCCGCAGACATACTGCAGAGCAGCAGCTCTATGTGTGGAGCACTACACCCGCTCCTACACTCCTTCATGTGCTGGGCTGGGAAATAGCCAGGTCTTCACAAATATAGTTACTGGTTCAACTCAGAAATCATATGCAGAGAAAAAAGGAGCAGTACCAGTACTCCCTTAAGCTTCAGCATTGCTCCTGCCCTGCTGAACACAAGCTCCAAGTCATGCAGAGCGATGGATGTACACACACACGTACACACACTCCCACGCGCAAATCACGTAAGCCATAGATCTGACTCATCCCGAGTTTGTCAGGCTTACTTCATAGGCATGGTAAATCCAACATTATCAGACCACGACACGCTCACAGCCACTTAAATAGTAAAATACTATTTACAGTATCACTTTATTCTCCACTAGGCCAAAATAAGAACAAATGTAGAGACTGGAGTGCCAGGATGGGAAACATATTGCTGACAGGAAAGCATAGATTAGAACATGTAAAGTCACCAGTCAGCCAGAGTTCTCTGGTTGAAAATTGTAAAACAGAATGACATAAGGTTTATTTGGTTTCGCAGGGATTTGACTAATAATAGCTCATTTAAAGCCACTGAATTTGCCTGCCTTAGTTGCTTTAACTCCATCTAGGTCAGAGTGACAAGACATGTTAGTGTAAATTTAACCTTTTAACTAACCACCACAGATTTATAGTCCAAGAGCAGGACTTAGTTCTTGCCAAAAACCACCATGATTCCCAAAATAGTAATTTTTAAAGTATAATACATTATTAAGACTGCTGACAGAACAAACAGTATTACTTAGCTTAAAATGGTAGAGAAGGAGAAAAACAGTAATAAAGGAGAAATTATTGTGATCTTGCTCCCACTGAAGTCACGTTTTTCATGAAGACTTCAAAAAGCAAGGAAAACATGGCATTTATCTAACTTTCCTCAAGTTACACAAATGAGTATTTTAATGTAAAATAAATCAGTTCTGATACAACTCTGATCTCCTTGAGTTTGACAGCAAAACTTCTGAAAATAATTATTCTTGAGCTTGACACCATTCATCTTTGTGCTTTTCTGGTCTTTGACTGAAGTCTATAGACATTTCAAGCGCTCTGTTGCCACTAGTGTTTGCTGTCTACATGCCTCCAAACTCTTATATGGTTTCCTGAACCTGAAGTTCATGGGATTGATAATCCAGACAAACTTTTCTAGCTCTAGGATACCGACAAGAGTAGCACCTTTCAGCCAAGTTGTGTTAGAACTGGCAACATGACAGGCTGAGAGTTTCATGATCAGAGAAATCAACTTCATAATGAAAGTCAACAAAGAGAATTATTAAACACTGTAGCATAATATACCCAAGATTTGTGTGTGTGTGTGCATCTACAAGACAAAAAAAAAAAAAATTTTCTAGAACTTTTTGGTGTCCTTAAGATGAAACTCACAGCTGTGTTGTGCTGGTTGTTGGGTTTTGGTTTTGTTTCGGGGGGGGGGAGGGAGCGGGGGAAGGCACTAGCATTGCAGGAAGCGTACCACGCAACAATCTTCTTGAGAAATCTCATTTCTTCCCAAAAATGCAACACCATACTGCTTCTACCTCTTCTACAATTTTCACCTGTAAGAAAAGTAGTCTCAGCGTCACTCCACCCACCCTGATAAGAGCAACAGCCCATAGAATAAAATGTTATTACTCTTCTAGAATTCTGACAATTTCACGTCACATACAATTCTCAAATTTAAGCCACACACTTAAAACTGATGTTAGCATGTAAATCTCAAATCTCATTGATCACCATATAAGTTATTCAATATCTATGCCAGTGTAGGAAAAACTAGCAAAACAGTATACCCTGTGATCTATGCATTTAGTCCACATGAAACCACACAGTTACTTCCTTTCTTTCATTAGCTAGTATATGGCTACTTTATTTTCCAAAGGCAGCAAGTAAGCTAAGAAAGATAAAACCAAAACTAGGGTATCACAGAAGATAAATCTTGACCAAAAGCATCTTTAGATTTGTAATCATAAAATATTATGGTTTATCTGGCCTTTTGTAAAAGCCACAAAACCTTTTCAACCTACTTTTTAAAAATCAAGTGAAGCTTAAATGACAGACACCTTTCATAGAAAAGAAAAAAAAAAAAGCCCACAACCCTCAGGAAAACCCTGGGGTTTATTTACCATTGTAAAAGACATTTTCTGTACTGCAGGACACCAGCTGATATATTTTCTGTATCATACTTAATTCAGAGACATCTGTTTGCTAGCAGACCAAGGATGAAGCTTGGGGTTATGAGACCTGGATTATACTTCTTGCTCAGCAATTTATCTGTGGTGTAGCCTTAAGAACCTTGCTCTGTGCCCATTTCACCATTATAAAATGTGAAGATGTCTTATAAGATATACCAGTTTCTTTAAGCAGAACACATTTATTTATATAGCTTGGTGAACTGCACTGTGAAAACTGCAGTTCCAATGAAGAGTGGAACTCCTGAGTACAGTGACAATTTCAGGAAACCTTTATGGTCGCATTCTCTCAGTCAGAGCGCCCAGCTGCCTTCTGGAGAAACAGGACTGAACAGATTCATGTAGGTACTGCAGATGCCAAATAATAATGAAAAGACTAATTCTGAATATTGCAGCTGCTGATAATGCTTATTGCCTAACAATGCAGAAAGTATTACACTCACTATTGCCTACAGCGTGCACTGCTGCAGAGAAAAAAAAAAAAAAAAGAAAAGAAGTGATATGTAGTCTGGGAGAATCCAAGAAGATAGTCTGAAGAGGAAAATAACGCGGTGCATATAGCTTGAGGTTATGAGGAAAGTGTCTGCTAATATGCAGCAGGCTCCCATAACTGTGCAGCTGAAGTAATAATACCTTACAAAATGCCATTACAATGTACAGTGTTTAACAACTGTGCCAGTTTTCACTCATGTCAGTTTATTCCACAAGCTGGCTTATCCACTTTGTTAGTGTAAATGGTCCAAAATAATTTAAAGAAATCATATCCACTGCATTTTAAAGCTAGGAGACCATATTAAATCCTGGGTAAGTCTATTAATTTCAATTGTGATGTATCAGGGAAAAAAATACATCCAATTTTCCAAATGGGGGGGGAGCATTCTTCAGCTCTGTGTGTGTGTGTCTGTGTGTGTGTTTGTGGGATACAGGTGGTGCAACATATCAACAGGCTTAAGACAATTTAGGTTCCAGGATGTACTAATGTACAGGCCAAATGTACTGAAATTATTTATGCTATAAGAATAAGAGAGAGAATTAACAAGGCATTTTTAATTACAGTGCTTTCATATTCTGCCTCAGTTTTATTTTGGCTTAGATTGTTCCCCTTCAGTGATGGATGCTTTCCCTTCTTCCATCTCAGCATGCATGAGAGAAAGACAAAACTTAACATATCCATCATCAGAGCCAGAACACAAAGCACCATCTATGTGGTACTGTAAATTGCAAACAGATAGATGCTCCCTTCTTTCCCCAGCAAGCTTCTTAGCTATTCTACTCTTCAGCATGAAGGAGAAAAACATCCAGCTGTGGAGGTTTTTTTTCCTAGGTAGCCGTAAAGATAGCAATAATACAGTGGTTGTGATCTGAACATATTCCAAGGCTCGTCTGAAATATTCTTACCCAGGGCCAAATGATTACCCCAATAGCAGTGAAAGCATTCAGTGCTTTGGCATTCTTCTAGCATCTTATCCCTCCCTTTGCCACCCAACATGCATGCACACTCCCATCTCCCTGGCTGCTCCCAGTCCTGAAACAAACATAGATGCCTCAGGCAAAGCAAAGATACAGAGGTAAACACTTTAGTCCTGGACATCATCCCAGAAAGGACACACATATTAATTTCCAAGCTGCTCCTCAACAGATTTTTTTTTTTCCTTGTGTTCAGTACTAACAAAATTAAGGAAGCCGAAGAATTTAATGTACAAGTAGGATCCCTGTCAAGAATTTCATTACAACACTTAGTTCATCATAAACTGTTATTAAAAGCAAATATCTACTGTAGCCTGCTGTGCACTAGACTTAAATAACAAAGCAGGCACCAGATTCCAGAATTGCTCTGCATTATGCCCACTGCTAACTACCTGTCTCAGCCCTCCTTGCCCTCCTCCAGTATCTCCGATCTTCACAGAGTGTATACTTAATTTCAAGCGGCATATTATGTTCACCTTTTTTTTTTTTTTTTTTTGAGGGTAAACCGCTAAATAGAGCATGAAGTACATGATTCTGCACTTGCCACACTGACATCCTACATGTTCACCTCAGGCAGCAGAAAAAAAGAATACCTGGATCTGATTTTGCTTCTGTATTTCAAATCTGCTTGAGATACCTATTTCATGTGAAAACATAATATATAAAAGAGCAAACAGTTTTGGTAGCTGGTGCTGGGGAAAATCTGGAGTTTTTTCACTCAGGCAGTTGGGGAGAATTTACCCAGAAAAGTGTGCAGAGACATCAAGCCCGCTACCCTGAGGGGCCTTTATTTAAACACAGTATTAAATTCAGTATCTGGTATTGGTTCTCATTTTCTTTGACAATTCACCAAGCAAAACTTAAAATGTAGATGTTAATTCACAACTTAATAGAATGAATCAGTAATACATACAGAACTAACTGCAGCAAACTGC
Organism: Falco rusticolus; assembly: GCF_015220075.1. Classification (NCBI taxonomy): domain Eukaryota; kingdom Metazoa; phylum Chordata; class Aves; order Falconiformes; family Falconidae; genus Falco; species Falco rusticolus. The sequence goes on from NC_051189.1 coordinate 82,297,724, forward strand.
CCAATAAACAGGAAACTCCTATTAGAAATGCCTTTAGAAACATTCAACAACCTGAATTGTGACACGGAAGATTTTGCTTGCTAGGACAGGATGGGAGGATGCCATGTCCTGTCTGCAATCACTTCTATGATTCTGCTGTTTCTGATAATTTATAATTATATAAGAAGAAAAAGACATTTGATTTAGAACTTCTGCACTAGAGCAAATCCCTAAAATTTTCCTAGATCAAGTGCAGGAAATAAATAGCACAAACAAGGAAAAGAAAGAACTAAGATACACCCAGACTTGATATGGAAATCCTGATGTTAGGACTGGAACTCCCTTCAGAAGTACAAACAAGACTGCTGGAAAAGTTGCTACGTTCCAAAGTTCTCATTCTCCTTCAAAGGTAAGAGAACTTGGAACAATGCAACAAAGCAAAGAGAAACATGCACCGAGATAAACTTTGCCTAAGATAAGGTTCAAACTCTACCACTGACTAAATATAAACACTTGGTGCCCTTGCTGCATTTGCCAGTGCTTTTACCCATCCCACTTCTTAACTTATTCTCTAACTTTCTATCCCAAGGTCTGAATACTTTCAAAACAAATTAATTTAGCACTCACATTACATTATGCTGGAGGCAGTATTGATACATAGACACTGTAAATGAAAATTAGACCACACAGAAGGGTATATTAAATTATCCTAGATAAAAACAATATTAAAATGGGATTTAAACATAATAACATTAAAGTAATAGGGTAAAAAAATACATATAATTTTGCAAATAATTGTAGTATTTTAATATTATTATTGCAGATGAGATGAAACAGGACAAAAATGTGAAAAATCAGGAAATGTGAAAGCATATTTAAACTCCCAGGCCACTTCAAATGTCTGCCTCACTGATGCTGTGCCTTAAATGTGCATATAAATATTGGCTATAGCTCCAAATCAGATGCAGCTGCATTTTCAGAACATTTCAAGTTTCTCCCCCTGCCACCCCCTCTTTTGCTTGTACCCACACATTTCTATGCAGATACCTTCAGATGGTTCCTCTAGTGAGTAATGAGTTCCTCTAACAGTCAAGATTCAAGTCAGACTTAACTTTGTTGCATCTGGAGAACTTGGACTTTGAGAAACTATATACACCCCATCCCAGTTACTCAAAATCAGGCTCCGAATACTAAAAATTTTCTTCATACAACTTTAACTTATGTCACATTCCCTCCTTATTCCCCCCAAAATCCTCTTAAGGACGTGGTTCAGATTCAGCAATATTTGGAAGAAAATTTTCCCCACCAACTTCCATAAAGAGACCTTTCATGCTCTTTTACATACTACTACTGGGAAATACTGGGGGAAGAAAGGAGAAAGGTTTCTCTATTCCCTTACTGGAACATGCTCTTCCCCATGGGAGACCTATGGGCCTCATACTTTGTGCTTAAAGTCTCAAAGTAGGTAGAGCAAAGAGACAATCAGGCAGTCAGCATGGCTGGGGACACCGAGTTGGCCAGTTCCGGAGGCAGAGACCAAACAGAGCAGGGAAAATAAATACAAGCGCTCTATTTTTATGTACATCTTCTTATGGCAAGCTGGTGATATATCTCAGAGTGGTTAGAATGGAGCTTATAGGCACAAAACACAAAGCAGAAGCTATACTCCTGTGGATCTGTGTTTCCCTATCCCCTATCCACTAAATGGCTGCTCAGAAAAATACTAACAATGAAAGACAGCAATAAACACTTCTTGACACACTGGTTTTAGGTATACAGGCTGCCTTCCTTTTTTACAGAGCATAAAGATCATCATCTTTTATATTGGGTCATCAAAAAACACCTCATTTTTATATATAACATTAATGGGAAAGTACTTCATAGCCTGTACATGCAAAAGCAGATCCCATTTGGGAGGCATGCATTAAGGCAGCGAGAAGAGGAGAAAATCCTGATTCAATAACTGAAGGAAATCAAAACTAATATTGAAATGGAAAGGATAAGGCAAATCATCAAGTGGGAGGTTAATAAACTCAGCACCAAGTATCTTGTCCTTGTTTACACATACTTACATGCTTAAAACTGCAACAAGAGAGTGCTATTTGCTGTTCCCTGACAATGTCCCAATTCATGTTTCATTTCTGTATCTCTTGAAACATCCGTAAATCAGAAGAGTCATTACAGACAACCGGTTACTTAAAAATTTGATGGGTAGGTCATATGCACTATAGTTCCCCCCCCCTCCTTTTTTTTTTTAAAAAATATGCTAGAATTTACTACAGTTTCTAACAGAGGATATATTACTGGGATTCAATACATTTATTGTTTTTTCAGGTTCAGAGATTTGCCTTAAGTTTGTAAATTAAAAACAGCTTTCTCAAGAAAAGCTGAAGTTAGTAAGTGAAAGCTAAAGAAGAAAGTTACAGTCATCAAAATACTTCCTCTATAGCCTACGGAGTGACACCTTTAGAAATGTCAAAGTCTTTTGACAGCATTATGGCAAAATTAATAAGCTCATTTTCCAGGCATCTCATCTGTACAACAGAATGTAATGTTAATAAAAGCAAATATTCTGCTCAACAGCACTTCTCTTCTAACTCCCAAAAGCGCATAGTAGAAATCTTGTGGGGAAGCTTGTATAAAAACCCAAGTTAGTTGCCCACCTAGTACTGTTGTGTACGTTAGATACTGCACAAGGACACAGTCTATTTCTTCAGGCATCTTCTCCCATTCTGCATTAGCTTGTTTTCCATTAAACAGATTATGCCAGAGTTTTATTAATGATCTTTTACTTGCCTCTGTGCATCTGTGATTCAAGGAAAAGAAAAGATGGGAAAAGGCAGAAAAATAATCTAAGTCTCCCACCCCTTTATTAGAAGGCACTGTACAGAAATTGCCTTAGAAGGAATATCATCTTAATTCACACCAGCATAACCAAGAGGAGTAGTTTTTGTTTTCTTTCTATTTATTTTTACAGACACACTACTTCCGATGTGTGGTCCACCTCCTTAGAAAAAAACAAATTAGTTAAGGATGCCAGAGCTGTCCCCTCGATGGCAAAGGAACAAGGAGAGATGGAGAGTAGCAACTGTGGTAAGAATTCCATTCAGGTCACTATAAGCATTCCCACTGGTCTCCACAAAACACCAAACAAACAAGACTGGAATCCAGTCAACTCCAGCTTCAATCTTTCAATACCTATAATTACTCCGAAAGGACTAATGAGGAAGGCAGTTCTCCATCTCATAAGAAATGCTGACAAACAATCAGAAAGCAAGACACTTGGTATGGTGCAGGAGACAAAGCTCTCCCTTAAAATACTGGGAGAGATAGTGAGGGAAGTGGATTTTTAATGAATCAAACATTTCCAATAATTTTCTCCTACAGCAGAAAAGCATTCATCTGCTCTGTCTTTCTTCTCAGACAGTCCTATTTTTAAACCATCTGTTTCATAAAATGGGTCTATTTATATATTACAAAACGCAGTAAGGCCCTCTGAAACAAAAGGGACATGAGACAAAGAATTGGGAAGAACTATCTGGCACGTAAGAACAGCTCTGGATGGATTTTTACAATTTGCTCTGTTCAGAAAAGTTACATCATTTCATTCCTTCCCTACTGATCAGAATGGGGTTCCAGACTTAGCCAAGGCAGACTTATATGAAGATGTAGGTAAAGTCTTGTTCACAAGGCAAAAATTAGGCTTGATCTTTAAGAAAACCAACCAAGATGCAAAATCCTTTATATTTACTGAAACACTGGATATTCTTCCCCTTCCACAGAAGATCTAATACTTATGCTCAAAGACTCACAGTGGGAATGAATCTGGTTTGAAATGCATAGTATTGTAGGTATTGGACTTCTTGAACTTCAGACGAGATAGAAGTAGCAAATCAGCCTCTCTGAAGCCTAACGCAACATCACTCCAAATAAATCACCTCCCAAACACAATTATTCTAGTAAAAACTCAATTCATGGCCGACTCTTAAAAGGTTTTTCAGTGTTTTATTGCACTCTTTTAATGATCTAATTTTACAATGTAATTCTTCATTACTTATCTTGGATCATCATCTTAAGCTCTCATTTCAAAGAGCAACAAAAACAAAGGTAAGTTGTCGCCTGGAGTTCTCAAAAATTTTTCTGAATAGCAAGGTTGGTCAAATTAAACTTCAAATATCATGGCAACTCTTCTAAAATTCTTTTTGAATATATCATCTGCCACAAGGCGAAGTTTTCTCCAGCAGATGTTCAAACCAAAAACTAATTTAAAATGCTAGTACCTCATACTGCAGATGGTAAGTTTTGAGTTCCCTCCTGATTTTTCATTAAAAATACCCTAACCTGGTCCTGCAAAACACCTCCAAGAACCACTTCCTTGTCATGGATTATCAAACTGAACCAAAAGGAGGAATATGTTTAAAAGATAAGAGAAAGCTGCAACTCAGTGAAAATCATCCCTTAAGCTCGCCAACATTTATTTTTGCTAAACTGTCACTAAAGTCCTAAGAAAACTCAGTCACTCCCAGCTACAAAAAGAGACAATATATATCGTTATTTCTATGGACGCCAGCGTCCCTTTTTGTTGCACTGTTTTCCCATTTTCTAGAACATCAAGTTTAATACTAAAGAGCAGGCAAGCAAAAGAAAGCAGAAGTAAAACCACCACAACCAATCCTAAACACAAGAAACAATCATTTAATCTTATTTTATGATGTGTACTTGTATAGGTAAATTGCACTGAAACAGAGAAAGAAATGTGCAGGTATTATTTCTAGCGCCATCTCCCATCACCCTTAAAATTCAAGCATTTTAACATTCATATACATATATACACACACGTATGTATATAAAATATAGAGCAATGATAGTATCAATTATCATAATAATACAAAGTATTATATAAAGTCTTAAAATGTTTTAGCATAAAACGGTGGGGAAAAATCAGTCACTAGAAAACTGCAATAACTCTTTCATCCCTAGTTACAAGCATCTCATGTAATTAGTTAGCATTCACACCCACAAATGTGTTTCTTTTAAGAATAAAATGTTGTAGTATACATTAAAATAACACATAGCAGCAAGAGTCCCAAAGCAAGATTTTAGAGAGCCTTAGTCTTCTAAAATCCAGGCATCCACACACTGCATTGTGATTTTGGCTTCTACCATAGGAGGTGTCTCCAGAGACACTGCTTCATCCTGGCCTGGGATATAATCAGGATGCTGAAGAGTTCAGTATCTCAGAAGCATTTCAAGCCAAGTCGCCCCACAGGACAGTTACCTTCGCTAAGGTTTCTGTTCCTGGACTGGGCAAATCAAAACTTGTGCAGAACTCAATAGTACGGATCCTACTATTAATACTGATGTTTATAAACAGCACATCTTCAAAGAAAAGTGGAAAAATATGAAAGCAGCAGCCATGACTCGGAACAATCTGGAAACTGAAGATAAGAATGGAGGGACAACAGAAAAAGCAATAACCAAAAATAGGGCAGCGTTCAAGGTGTTAGGCAGAACAGATAACACTTTCAGTTAATTGCAAGAAGCAAATATTGCAAAGAGAGACACAGGAAGGGCCACAATCTCTGTGCCAAGCACCAAAAAAATCCTCCTTCATCCCCCAAAAAACAAAATTAAGCCTGCAGGAATGATAAAGTACTAGGAATCAGCTCATGGGATTAACCACATCACCATCAAGACATTTAAGCTAATCCATTCTCAGTGTGCCAGTCACAAATTACAATTTACTGAGATCTGATTACAAAAAGCAGCTGTTCACCAAAACCATGACAAACCAATGGCCTAAGGACAAGGATGACTACACGCTCTGTGTTTGATCTACATTATTTCCCCAGCTAGTAGTCCTCAGACTGTAAATGCATTGCAAAAACACCTGCCTTAGCACAGGGGAAAAATACAAGCAATGACTCTTTTGTACCCTTTTACAGAAGACCTGAGCACTAGATGCACGTCTCTCAGCTGCTAGGTATGTTATGATGGGACAGCTTCTTCACCTGTAATGTGCCTGAAATATATATCTTACATTCCGCCATTATTTACAATAAAACTTGTTGTACGTTATGAACCTTCATTTTAAGTCTGTTGCAGCTCTCAGCGTATTATTTAGAAGCTGTAGAAGATGCTCCTTTCCAGACATCAAGACAAGCTTTTCATTTTGGATTTTGAAAAAGCTAAACTCACCAGCCAAATGGCTAGACATAGCAACTGCTTAGTAGTTTAAAACTTTTCTAAGCACTGCTCACAGTCATCAATAGTCCAACACTTCAAGAGCTGAAGGAGCACCAACAGAAGGGTACAAAATTTCCTTCCTCTTGAAAAGTAACAGGAAAAAAAAAAGGAAAAAAAACCCAAAACATTAGCATTTAGCAAACCATATTGAAGCTCATCTCCTTCTAAGTATATTGAGAACAACTGGGGACAGCTGAGACATCTAGAAATGCTCAGAACACATATCCAAACACTGCCAGTGTTGTCCTCCCTCCTCTGTACCAGACTTCCCATGGGCTGAGCAAGCTCTGAGGCACAGAAAGGTTAAAGGGAAGAAGGGAACCCAAGGCCAGAAACAAGTTTAAACTGACACAGCTGTAATAACAAAGGCACACAAGCTTATACCACAATAAATTTTAATTCTAAAGAAAACATCAGTTTAAAAAGGTTTACCTTTTTCTTCATGCAGATTATATCAACATAATTTCTTGCTTTCAATTTTCATATTTTTTTACATACAATAGGAAAGGTTTTTAAAAGAAAAGGCAATGAGAAAAAGGTGTATAAACATGAATACTACTAAATTACAAAGGCCCATAGTTGAATCCACATTGAAAACATCGGAAAGTTTACCCAGAGATGCTTTGTAAAATAATTAGCCTTTCACCTCTTGGGAAAATTCCCTGAGAAATTAAACAATTTCCTAGAGATCTGCAATTCCTGGAGGCATAATTGTCTAAAAGAACTGGTATTCTTTATATTTTAAAAATCTTTTGTAGGTTTTGGGTTTTTTAAGGGATAAGGATGTTTCTCTTTCAGAATGCAGCTGTGAGTAACTTCTTACCTCAGCAGCCACTTTTCTAAGGCACCCTTTCCCCTGCCATCTCTACTACCTTTCCACAACAGGTGAGAATAATGTGCAACATAGGCTTTCCACAAACAGGGTAGTTGTCAAAGTCACTCAGTATTTTAGTGTGCTGGAGGCTCTTGCAGATTAAGGCCATGGACAGACATCAGAGTGAAAAACACTATGTGCAGGCAAGTCTCTCATGCCAAAATATACAAAACAGCTGAAACTCCAGACCTTTTATCTAATGTACAAATTATCTTCCCACACACATTTTCTAAAGCCTGCTCCTTCATATCCATCTATGCAAAACGTGTTTGAGAGGTGAAACACAAAGGATGCGTAATTACTGCAACATCCCTAACCAACAGGCCACAGTTGTGGCCTGTTCTTTTTATTAAGATAAGCATTTTCCTAGAACATCTTTTTCACTGTGACATCATTTCCACCCCTTTTGGAAAGTTTTAGCTCTGCTTTAAAAGATAAAAATTAAAACCAAAACAAACAAACAAAAACAAACTTTCAAGCCCCCTACATGGCCTACTTTCTCTTCTTCCCAAAGCCAACTGCCAGTTTTACCTCCAACCTGCCTTTGCAACCAGCCACCGCTACTAATTTATCAGGCCTTCCTCCCACTCAATCCCTCTTAAGAAAAGCTGCATGTTAGCATCTGCAAAACCCTTCACTGTTCTCCTATCACTCCCTACACTAATTTGCTGATGCCTTAAAAAAAAACCTAGCACGCACACAGTTGTTTACAACACAAGAAAGACTTGTTTCACTGCTCCTGGGCACTCCCTTCCATTCATCACCCACTGTTTTGTTCTAAGGTGGAAACATTATGCCTTGTTGGTCCAGGTTCACCCAGGGGTTAACAGAGCAGTTCTCATTACAGCTTTTCATTATTAAAGATCTCCCTTTTTGTCCTCTACTTGGGGCCACAAACATGACAGTCAGGGACCACCTCATAGGGCAATTACATTTTCAAAATAAATTATTCAATAATAAAATATCATTTATAAAAATCGGCATACAATATTTATTGTGTGCATACCCACAGATAAAATCAATAATTTACGTGGATATATTTCAAAGCAATGGATTGTGAGGTAAGCAATCTATTATATGTAAGTGACCCCCTTCTGATGTATATCACTTTCGTTGGAACCATGGGGAAATGGGAGACTGACTTCAGCCACTAGCACAAGTGTGAAACCCACAAATTGTTGGAGAAGAAATGCAATCTAGGAGTTTTGTTTATGTTAAAGGATATTATCTTTAAAGAGAAACAGTCGTCTAAGATAAAAAGGTTCGCTTTTCATAAAAGCAGAACACCATAAAAATATTGTTGGATTGTGCATGAAAAGCTATATTAACTGATTAAAACTTAATTTGCATATGGCAAGAAAACACAGCAATAAAGTTACTGGGATAAAAAGAAGAATCATGGCTTTGCACACTTGCCAGAGCCTATCCTCCTACATTAAAATTCCTAGTAAGTTAGTCTAAATCCTTAAAAAGGGAAAACATCAACAAGCAATATGAGATGAAGATGTTTAGTAAAACCTTTCATATAAAGAACATAATTCGCTTTTCAATATAAGTCAAAAATCCCTTTAAGCAAGAAACAAGACTTAACTTATTGTTTCCTATTTATGTTACTGTTGTTATACCACAGTGTTTAAAGATAATCTCAGCAACAATGAGGATGAAGTGGTTTCATATTAATTAAGTACTCATTAAAGAGAGACAACTTTATCCCTATCCCAATGAAAAGCATTCTAAAACCACAAAAAACTTCATCTCTAATCAGCACTAAGCATTTCAGTCATCTTATTAATTTCAATAACTCAGTAAAACATTCTATTTAACGAAGCTGATTAATACTAGGAAAATAGCTGGTCATCCCATGGAACTGGAGTCACAGTGATCAGCACAGTAGGCTTGCACAATTGGAAACGATCAGTTATAAGCTAGAAATAAGCAATACTTCAGACAGGATGAACTCTTATAAAGCACAGACATTTAAATATTATATTTCAATAAACTAATAAATTATGTGTCTGGAATGGTTACAGAGGATCACCCTCAACAGAAGTCAAAACGAGGAGTACAGAGAGGACAGGACCTAGCTGCTGTGGAAGGAATGGCACCGGGCAAGCGCAGGCAGATGGCAGCTGTCCTGGACAGTAAGGTCCCTGATTTCAACACCCAAGCAAGGCCAGGCACATCCCAAAGGACACAGCAGGAAAGCTACACAACTCCTCTGTGTACCTTAAAGCAAAGAAACAAAACAATACTACAAACCTTTATGATTTATAAGACTGTCTTCAGGAAATAATTCTTTACACAAAGACACTGTCTGATATCTCTGTACAACAACACAGGTTTTTTGCTAAGGCAGGACAGCGGAATCTGATATTTCCTTCCTTTAGAGCTCTCTCCTTAAGAGCCAAATAAGCAATGTAAGTGTCTTCCTGGCTCACCACTCATCTTCACTAGCATCCCTCTTAACTCTGTTTCTATAATGCTTTTTCCTATATAAAACAATGTCTAGTCAATTACTGTGTATGTGTTACATATTCAAAACACACACACAAAACACCTAACACTGAGGACTACAAAGAAACCAACAAAAAACATTAAAATAAAAGAAACCATTTAAACATATTAAAACAAAAGTTTGTCTCTGCCTTTAAGTGACTCAAATAAAATAACATGTCACATATTTATTAGATGAGTGTATATGAGAACACGGCTCACAACATTTCCAGTTTCAATTTATTTTTTCTTTTTAAGACAGGAACTTCATGACTTAACATGTTTGAACTTTTAAGCTAAGATACAGCTGCACAAATTCCCTATGTATCTTCTAAGACAGAGTGTTACCAGCTAGCATGAAAAGTCACAGATGGTTTACTCCTGTAAGTGTACACCAGATAAAAACAAACACCACATCAGGACTGTTTCTCCGTACATTAACACAGCAGAGTTTTCAGTGTGATGGCTACTTTAAAGGTTACAAGGAAGAATGTATTACTCAGTTATCTCTAACTTTCATTTCCTATACATTGAACTTACATAGTCTCAATAAAAAGAGTGTTCTGCTCATCACTTGTTATCTAAAGGGATTTTCTCTACAAAGATGGCATTCTGCCAGCTTAGAGATTGCCTGCTAAACTTCCTATCTTGGCTTGCATTGTGAAAAACAGGAACAGACATGCTTTTAAAAGGCACAGAGTCAAACTCAGTAACATCTTACAATTTACCCAATTACAGAAGATACAAACTTGCTGAGATGCACACAATAAGAAAAGTATATTTCTTCCTATTTCCATTTTTAAAAATCTGTCTCACCAGAAGTAGCTACATACCCACAGTATTTGATTTCATGAAAACAGGTCAGCATCTATTAATTTCTAGGACAAAGAACATACCGTAACAAACTCAGAGCAAGTACGTTGTACTCTTCATTCCTTATCTGCAGGTATTTTTAAAAAATACACGCTGAAACAAACTGATACTGGGGGCAAAAAGAAGTAAAGTAAGAATCCAGATGTTTAGCACACATTATCATCATGCAGTCAAAAGTGCACACCCAGAAATCTTCTCCCCATCAAGAATTTTAAAATAAAAATAAAAAAGGCTTCACTATTTTTCCCTTGACATTTAACACTGAACACTGAATATTAATGCTTATAAAATCAAAGTAGTGATTTTAGTGTTATCAGCCACTATTTGATTCCTCATTAAATATCCGTAACAGCATGAGCCTGTTAATACTGCTACTGGCCAGTCAAAGCAATCAGTAATTCCATTTCTTCTAACACAGCAACAGGGGACTTGAGTACAACAGCTAGTGAAAAGCAAAGAGCTGTGAAAGTGTACCAGCATCTTCAGAACACACAGTTAAGTTTGCAATACCATACCACATCAACACAGAAAACCTGTTTCTAGAAACCTGTGCCCCTGTAATGTGAGTAATATAGGGGGAAAGAACTAGCCCTGCAAAAAGCCTACACACAGATCATGTAAAAAACAAGATTAATTATTCCTCATACAGCAAATAACCTCATATCACCTGTATTTCCCATCATATGGATATAGCAACTCAGAAACATTCATATCCTGATTTCCCATAATAACAAAACAAATATACATCTCCATTTTAAGGGTCAATGGTTTACTTTCAGATTCTGTACTTCACCTAAACACTTCAGGATTTGGCATCGCCTATTATGACAGAAATTTACCTCAGACAATCCAAGTTTGATTTCAGATTAAATCTTCTCAAAAGTAACTTGGCAACTAACATATATTTTAACATAATTATTATTATAATTCTTCTAGAATAGCACACAAATTATTCCAACATGACTATGTTGGTTATTTCACAGTATCTACTTTTTACCAGCAACCCGTTGCCTCTATTTTTTTTATATATTTTATATGAGACTAGAGCTGATAAAACCATTCTTCACTTAGTTTTATTTTTCTCCAGCTTCATATGCTGAACAGACAAGAACTGCTTTAGAAATCTAATAGAATTAATTTTGGTTTTCGTATGTTCTGACTCCTCAGAGTCATAAAATTTCTATCATCTTACATGCCATGATCCTCCAACATCTTAAACTTCTCAAACATCACAGCAGACTCTAGACAAACATGACTCACCCTTGTGTTCACATCTACTGAAATCACTGCAATTCAACCACCATATATATATGCGCATGTGTGTATGGGCACACAATAGACATGATACTCTTCTGAGCCCACATACAGTGCTTTCTGCACCCTTTTAGTCCAAAAGAGAGCAAGCTCTTACATATATGAAAATATGGTCCGATTCATTCGAGTTGTTCAGAAATCCACTGTAAACATAACATTTATCACCTCCAACTCTGCACTGAAAAGCAAAGACAAAAATCAAAGGGCAAGATACTACATTGGTTCCATTGTTTCTTATCTTCCACAATTCTTTATTAAACGCCACATTTTTATCATAATCAGCTTTACAGCATTATTCCCCTTGAGTCAAGTGGTTAACTGTCACGAAACCATTGTGTAATTAGCCTAGAACATACAAGTGCCTGTAATTGGACTCTACTTTCTTATCCCCTCCTTATCAGAGCAAACATCTCTCATCCAAACAGACATTTCAGAAACATATTGAGATAAGCAGTAAATCCCTTCCATGTGATTGAGGAAGAAACAAGTACAACCCAAGAGACATTCATTCAGAGCATCAACCGCATACGGTTGAAGCTAGAAAGTAAGAAGCAGGGATGTAAGAAGCAGTTATCATAGCTTAGTAATAAACCACATCCACTTGTCTCACAATTTCCAGCTGATAAATTTTGTAAAGTGTCAAAGCATTAAGGATGTACTAACACAAAGCATGCAAACATATCACTGCCGGGGGGTAAAAAAAAAGCAAAAAAAAAAAAAAGAATACCACTGAATGGATTTATTCAAAATAGCTGTTTCCTGCTTTAAAAGAATTAGGAAAGTTACAAGCATAAGTTTCAATTTTATATTTAGAATAGCCAGACCAGCAAGTCACAGGAATGGACAAACTTTGACGCAGTCCATGCTGAGATACAATGCCTTGGTAGGGTCACAGTTCAAGCAGGGACAACATAGCATATGCCAACACCTGAACTTCTGCCAGTACTGAAATAGCAGTTATGATTAAAAACCTCATCCAGTTTTGGCCAGAGTAGAACCTGACAAACAAACTAGATTTAGAAGTTTAAGGGGAAATTATTGCTTGTTTAAAAAAAAGTATATTTTAAAATCCTTAATCCAAGCTAATATTTGAAGTTTCAAATCATATTTTAGCTTTTAATCAGCAGGTATCTGTAATCTTCTGGTTCTTCTTTCACATTTCTCAGCATTCACATTAATACACAGGTTCTTGAAGATCTTGATAGTTCCAGCAAGGATTCAAACAATCGCCAAAAAAAACATCGCTGGCCTTGCACTGAAGCCAATCCAATCAATTTCTCCAAAAGCCCAGAGCACTGCAAAGTACACAGCTAACATGCCAAATGGTTATACTTACAGATAGTTTGGATTCAGCAGAATAACAGCAAAGGCATTTGCACATCACTGAACTAAGTTAATAGTTTTGTTTTGCATTCAGCACTCCCAGCTCGCAACTTGGCTAGTCAGCAGCACCCTAATCAGGACAGGGTACATACATACACAGAACAAAACAAAAAAGCCCAGAAATAACAAGAAGAAATCAGAGGGAAAGATTTAAAGTGAGATATGTCTTGCTTTTGTTAAAATCCAAGAGAAAAAAATCAAGTACAGTTAATTGACCCTATTATGCCAGTCATGTACAACCACCATATATGGTACCTCTTGTGGGGTCATCAGTAGCACAAGCTGCAAGGACACTTGAGGGAAAAAAAAAAAAAAAAAAAAAAAAAGGAAAAAACCCCAAATCTTCCAGGTAAGTAGAGAGGCTCTTGAGTTAGATGGCAACTACAGACAAACTCAAGCCCTGGCCCTCATACAAGTTTCCTTCATAATTTCCTCCAAACTGAGAATGAAATATTAAAACTTATGTAGCATACAGAGTCAGTAAGACAATGAGTGAAGAGCGCAGCTGTGCCTACCCTCACATAAACCCATAAAAACAGAGGAGGAGGCAGATTTTTGCATTACTGCCATTTCACACCGGTGCAAACAATCAGCTGCCAAACACTAAGCAATTGCTCTTTAAAGGATAGGTCAATAGCATAGATATTTGTCAGATACTGAGAGGAGGGAGGTGGGCATGTGATAGGAAAGCCTTTTGTTCCTATTTTACCAGGAAAAAATAATCAAAAAAACCAAAATATACACTAAGTTCTCCTACCTGGACTATCTCACAGTAGCATGGCCAAGTGTCAGCTGATCAAGTACAGTTAAAAAGTCAATGGTGTGATGGACCAAATGAGTCTGTGGCAAGTCAGTGGCCCCAGGAATGAAATCCTGAGTTTCTGTTTAAGTTTTGAATCTGACTTCTCAAGGTACTACACATAAACAGGTAAAGTGTCCAGAACAGACAATACCAGAATTTTGATATAGCTATAAAAAACTCATTTCAAAGTACTGAAAAGATTCAGTGCAGAATTATGTTGGATTTATGAACCTCCTCTTCTTGCACAAACAAGGTGCTAATAATATTAGAACTTTCTGGTTGTAATATTATTTGGAATAAAACCCTACCTGCTGTGTGTTTAATGATGGGCAATAAACACCATGAAGTGAAAAATTTACATAAAATAATAAAATCTACACAACAGACTTTTAGTCTGATGATAAATATATTTTTTAAGATTATTCCAAAAAATGTAAGCCCAAATGTTAGACAAAATGGAGATTTAAATCATTATCAGCTGCATAACCTCATACAAAGATCATTATGTTTACTGGGCAAATATGGACAGGCAGCATGCAGTTTTCAGTTGTTCAAATTCAAGGCTTATGGATTTGCAAGTCTCAGTGGTATTGCTGCTATGACTAATTCATCGTGCCAAGTAGTTCACGCTCTTTATTTCTCTAAAGGAAGTTCCCACTATCTTCTTTCAAAGGACCAAGTTGCAATGAAGTTTGGTTTTGGTTTTTGTTTGTTTGGGTTTTTTCTATTCTATGTGCCAGCTGGCCAGAACTTAGTACAGATGCTGAGTATTTTGTTGTTCTTCAGGAGGGATATGTTTCCTTAGCCAATAGCCTTGATGTACAGGCACAGCAATGTAAATCCTCATACACACACCTGCCACTCTACAGGCTTGATCCACAATCCAAACCCTCATGATGATATAGAGAAAGTCTGTTCTGTGGGGGTTCAACAGAATTTCAATACACAGGCCACCAGGATTTGACTTTTAAAGAAAAAGATAACAGATGTGACCATATTGCTGCATTTCTGATTGAAGATTTCTTCTTACCTTTAATGTCAGGATGGAGAACGTCTTTGACTGGAACTACAGAAAACTCAAATTCCTCATTACAAGGACCTGGAAATTACTTTTGTAGGTGGGTATAGCCTTTTAATGGCCAAAATCTTAAAATTAAAACCATGGCATTGATGTCCATTGCAAGAGTTTAAAACAGTTGTAGAATGTTGTATTCTACATGGCTTATTTCAGATGCCACATACAGATCGTCTAACAACTCAACTGTTGAGATTACGGCAGTCTTTTGGACTCAAAATCCCAAACCATTCACTTAAACAAGCATTAGTTTCATTCACTGTGTTTCTCTGAATATCCAAAAAAACCCTTGGAGCTAAATTATTTGTTTAATTACCTTTGCACTGTACAGAAAAAAGACTTGTTTTATTATAGGTCACAACCAGCAGAATATATTGAACAAAGACCTATTAGTGTTAAAAAAAAAAAAAAATCCATACAGCAAATTCTGCCTTTGCCTCTTTCTCTGTGCACACACTTTTATCTTTCTTCAACCTGCCTTCCAGTGACAAAACTACATCCCACAACCATAAGCATTACAAAGAAACTGAAAATGCAAATGACATAGCAGGTCACCTAACCTCACCTCTGATTGTCTGAGAACCACTGCAATATATTTCTAGTGTGGTACATTTCCAGTTAGATTGGCTTATGCATGTGAACTTCATAAGAGTAACTTATACAAAACATAACTACCCTCATAAAAGCCAAGAAAATAACTCCTTTCATTGCACTGAAAAAAATACTGTTTATTTTATAACCTGACTAGATGTCTGTGAGGAAAACTAAACATGAGTCTCAATGTAATCAATGGACTTACATCAGCATTTTACTGAAATAGTGTAAAGTATGTTTATTTCTAAAAATGCTACCTTGTAATTATTATAAATAAACATGCCATTGGTATAAAAAATAAATAGAGAACCGTCTTTGTTTTCCCTCCACACATCTAACTACTGTTTCTGAGTATAATAAAGGGGCAAGGCAGACACCTTCTGGTTTTGTTTTCCTTGGATCTTTCACTTAGCAACAAGAAATGGAGCTGGGGGGTGGGGGACACAGGACACTACACACACTACACTGAACGACAGATAACAAACAACAAAACAGTTTATAAGGACAGCATGCAAAGTGCAAATGCACAACAATTGACTTAGGAACGCCAAACAAATTCACTGTAATTACTTCAGTCTCAAAAGCATTTATACAGTCTCCAATACCCTCTCATGACAACAGGATTACCTCATACATATACAAAAGCAGAGGGGAGGAAGGACAAAGGTGACAAAGTGACTCCCCCCATCCCAGCCCTTGAGTATCTTCTGGGTGCACATCTTCAAGGCTGTTCTATGATATATCCACGTTTTCAATGATCCCAAGAAGTTGCTTTAGAAGCTAAGAGACTATCAGAATGCAGAAGTGCTGTTACCCCCTTTCCCCCTTAAAGATAATCTGAAATTCAGTTTAGGAGCTACAGTGGTATAAAAAGATTCAATGACCAGCAGCTGAGGGAACTTCATATTCCCTTTGCACTGATGGGTTAAAGAAGGGGGATTTAGTGAAACTCTTCAATCTTTACATGCTAAAAATGTTCCATATATCAATACTATTACCTCCAAGGAGTCAGAAAATGCCCCATGGGGTCAGGCCAATGGTTGTCTAGCCCAGTGCTGTATCTCCAACAGAGTAGTAAGAGATCAGTCTCAAGAATACCATGGGCCTGGTCAATTTTTATAGCCTATTCCTTCCTATTCCTCCAGCATCCGAGGATCTTTAATTAGAGATGCTGGAAGGCAGTATTTTTAGTATCTATTTACGGCCCTGATGTCCACGAATTTGACAGACTCCCTTTTTGATCTTTGACGCTATTGGCCTCCGCCATCTCCCACGGCAGAAAGTGCCAGGAGCTCACTGCTGTCTGGAGTGTCACCGAGTTGTAAGTTGCTCTCAGTTCTTGCATTGCAGGAATTAGCAAACAGCAGTACCCTGCTTCCCATGTTGTGATTTCCTAAAACTCGGTCAGGTCTATGCCCCGTGCACAGTCTCCTCTACACCATGAAGAGTCCACATTTTTAATTTTTTTTAATTTATTTCCCTCTTCCTACTGCATTTATCTACGTCTTCGTGACTACTCATGCATCCCTACTCTCAAACAGCTCCAAGGAAAGGGGCTCAGTTACCTGCTGCAGTGTAGTCCACTTGAAAAAATTTCAACAGGAGAAAGATTTCGAACATCTGGTAAAAGTAGAAAGGGAAGTACATCTCACAGCCACCTGACTTACACTTCACACACTGGACAACAGCTAACATTTGAAAACAAAAAGCTCACAACATGAATTTGGATACAGACATGGTAATATCATCCACCAATACTCAATAACATCAAACATTTTTCTGATTTTAAAACATTTTTATTTAAGAGTTCTCAGAAACATACCCGTTTTCATGAGCATTCATAACAACCCTCTGATATAGTTACTAGATGATTAGTTATCTTAATCCTGTACACAAAAGCAGTCAGAGATGTTTTGTTGTCTTTCCCAGAACCAAACAGGCATAAAGAAACAGGATTCAAACTTAATTTTTAAGACCTTTAGTACCTTACATAGGTCAGAGCCTATTCTACCTTTTTTTTTCTGGACACTTGCTCAGAACCATTCCATGCTATGCTGCAGTACTTCTTTGTATACACTTTGTTCATATATAGGAATACTAGTTATCACCATAAAACCATATAATGCTCCAATTCCTCCTCCTTTGTGACAGTAAAGGTTCTAAATAAATTCATTATAAATATCTGCTTTTGAATCCCACTTATGCTAAACAGTTCACAAAAAATATTTCCTCCTTTTTATGCCCTCTATCCAAAAATGTTCTTCATAATCACTCTTATGAACAGAACAAAATATTTCTTCAGGAGCAAAGCAACAACTAAAACCAGCTGAAATCTGGTTTTCACTTTTCAGTACTTTCTTGCAACCAAACCACTTTACCAAGTAAACAACTATAGTGAGCTACAAGTAAGCAAAAGAAGTCATCATAGCAATTTACCACTGATTGGAAAAAATTTAATAGCCTCAGGCAAATAACTCATTAACTGCTACTGATTTGGAGGGTGATATAGCATTAATAATTCAATAAAAAACAATTTGAGCCATAAAAGCTTAGGATTATTTATTTGACCAATTAGATCCTTTTTGGCAGCATCCCTGCTTTTGAATAAACCATGCATGTTCTTCAATTAATCATGAGAACTGAAAACTACAGATCTCTAGTCTCTGCCTTCCAGTCGAAGAGATACATCGCTCAAGAAGCCCAAAAGATTGAGGGAGAAAATAAGCATAATTTACATTCTCTCTCAGTGGACAAAAGAGAGCTGGCGCTTGAAGATGTGCTAATTAGAAAAGCTTGGCTACTGGTGCTTAACGATCTGTTCCTCATGCACCACTTTTCGAATCCACTGAGAGACAGGTACAAATTGCACCTATAAAAAGTTATAATCCATTAACATGCATATGAGGTGCATCTTGTTACCACTAATGTTCAACAGTCCTCTCTAATCTATGAGAGAGGCAGAAAGATGCAAATGCATAACTAGAACACTATACTGAATTACCACACATGTCATTTATTAACAGCTTTATTTTATTCAGAAACCTGTGTGACAAACCATTACCACCCTGGCTGTATAAAGTCATAGGGGTTTTGTCAGCGTTTTGAATGCTTTGGTTTTGGTCTTTCTCTCTCCAGGGAATCAGCACGCATCTCACAGTTCATACAAACCACTTAATTCTCTACTATAAATTCTAAATTCCTTACAGTACACTCCAACTCAAATTCCTTGGTTTGGGTCTCTTCTTCAGTGAGCCAAACAAGCTAAACTCTCTGGACTGCACCCACAACTGGCCTTACAAGCTGAATACTCAATTTTCTCTTATTCCTTTCATTAAACTTCTTCAGATTGGCTCTGCTTATTTGGACAAAAGCCAAAATCAGCCATTATAAATCAAACAATCTGCTTCTATCTGATAACTGAACTGGCCTTAGCAAATGGATGAAAGGGAAATATAAAAGATGAGGGAACCCAGCCCAGTCATGGCAACTCACTTCCACAACTCCTAATGAAGTTCTGTCCTTATAATTAAGTCTTTTGATATTTAAACTGGGATTTTATGTAAAAACAGAGGGTGATGTTTATTTTTACTGTGAGACATCCCAGCAGTAAAGATTCACATTTTGAAAAACAAACTTTGTAATGATCATTTTTTAAAAAAGATTTCATCTTCATTACACAGACCGGGATGTCAAACTAACTTTTGAGAGAAATCAATGAATGCAAACGCAACATAAATCCTACATGTATATGTGAAATTACAACAGTAAAATAAATAAAAAACCACCCATCCAAAAACCTAAAGAAACCTACATCCTCTCCCCCACAACTTTTCCAGAGTAAACTAAAAATCCCGTCTCAAAACTATTTAATTTTATTTTAATCCACTAAGATTCCTAAATCTGGTGCAGGGGGTTGGCTATTCATTTTTAGCTGTCGAGACCTCATTTTTCTCTAGTGCTTTGGGGTTTTGGGTAGGTTTTGGGTTTAGTTTTTGTTGGTGTTTTTTTGTTTGTTTGTTTTTTGTTGTTGTTTTTTTTAAGAAACATTGTTTATGTCATCACTGTGTCACTGGCTAACCCAGCATTTTCAAGACAGTATGTTTATACCACATCCATATCTAACAACCGAGCCACGCATCCAAGTTTTCTGAGGGGAAGCATTTGGGCAACTAGCATGAACAAAGAACTTTTTGGTCTCTGCACCTGAAAAAACCCCAAACTTCTAGGCATGTACTTCTATGCACAGAGATGAGCAGCTTTAGCAAAAGGAATGCTTCCCCAAGTTAATGAACATCTCACATTTTTAGAATTATCTTCCTATTTAAAATTCATCAGCTGGTTTCATTAACTATTCAGTCAGCCCCCAGTGTAAAATTCTGGTATTAAGTCAGACCAGCAATAGCTGTGGGTTGCGTTTTATTTAACGAATCCCCTGTGCTAGAAGAGTAAGGAAATGCCTCAAATCTCAAATGTGTAAAAAAAAAAAAAAAAAAAAAAATGACAACAACTTGGTACCTTATGAAACTACATAATAATTCTTAGCATCTCAGAACAAGGGACCCACACATTTTCCACACTTAAACTTTCTCTTCTCTAATAAGGATTTTAGAAGATACAGGGTGTAAGTGAACTCTGGGGCAAGAAGTTTGAAAACAATCAACAGATTCATACTAGTGAACCCACACTAGAAGCACAGCATTCTTGCACTTCAAAAACCCTGAAATGTCAACAAAGGGCTGAAATGCAGCAAAACTTTAACAATTCACAGCAATAATAATATTCCCATTATTAATTATTGTTCAGGCATCTAGAAATATGTTATATAGTTCCAGTACAAATCCCCTGACCACAACAGAAGATAGTAGCTTTGACCTAAGACAAAAAGCAAGATGCACAAAAAGGCAGAGAACTGAATAAATAGTACCACAGTGACAATATAGTCTTTCAAGCCAACAAAGCACACAGTTGTTTTAGGGGATACTTTTGGCTTATTAAATTGTTCTCCTCAGCTGTCATGCAGACAACAATGTGATGCTGCTTCCAGAACTGCACTTCAGCATCTGTCCTGCTAAATGATGATGATTCATTCTGTTGCTCTGTTTCTCAACATCACCCAAACTGAGAGTGCACACCTCTCGTGAATAAATAACTGAAGCTTTCAAGCCACCAACACCAGGTGTTAAACAGCAGTTTCCTCCTTTACACTTCCAAATAACTCATCTCCCTTTCCACTCCTATTTTTCCCCCAGGGTTCCTTTCACAGCTGCTCCTCACCACCCTATGCTGGTTTTGGCTAGGATAGGATAGAGTTAATTTTCTTCATAATAGCTAGTAGGGGGTTGTGTGTGTTTGATTTGTGATAAAAAGTGTTGATAATACAGGGATGTTTTCATTATTGCTGAGCAGTGCTTACAGAGTTAAGCCCTTTTCTGCCTCTTACCCCACCCCACCAGTGAGCAGGCTGCGGGTGCACAAGAAGCTGGGAGGGGACACAGCCAGGACAGCTGCCCTCAACTGACCCAAGGCATATTCCATACCATATGACGTCATGCTCAGCAATATAAAGCTGGGAGGGGGACACTGCGAGCTACGGCATTTGTCTTCCCAAGTAATTGTTACCTGTGATGGAGCCCTGCTTTCCTGGAGAAGGCTGAACACCTGCCTGCTGATGGCTAGTAGTGAATTAATTCCTTGCTTTGCTTGTGTGCATGGTTTTTGCTTCACCTATTAAACTGTCTTGATCTCAATGCAAAAGTTTTTTATCACTTTTACTCTTCCAATTCTCTCCTCTAACCCACCAGGCCAGGGGCAGGAAAGCGAGTGCCTGTTTCGTGCTCAGTTGCCACCTGGAGCTAAATGACAACAGTCCTTCTTGGTACCCAACATGGAGCTCGAAGGGTTCAAAATAACAGATTAGATTACAATGTACTAGATTGAAATTATAACCCAGAGAACCTGTGGATGCCCCATCCCCGGAAGTGTTCAAGAGTAGGTTGAACGGGGCATTGAGCAACCTGGCTAAGTGGAAGGTGTCCCTGCCATGGTCAGAGGGGAGGTTGATAGTGATGGCATTTGTCTTCCCAACTGTTAGATGTGCTGGAGCTCTGCTTTCCTAGAGATGGCTGAACACCTGTCTGCTGATGGCACTGAATACCTTTTTTTGCTTTGCGCACACAGCTTTTGCTTTACTTAATCTGTCTTTATCTCAACGCACGAGTTTTCTCACTTTTATGATTCTCTCCCCCACCTCGAGGCAGGGGCAATGAGTGAGCATCTGTGTGGTTCTTACTTGCCAGCTGGAGTTAAACCACAACATACCTAGTGCCTCCTATTCTGCAGGGGCTACTACATGTTGTAAGCACAGGCATATCTCGTTTTCTTTCTCCTCCCCTCCCTTAGCCATGTAAATAGAAGGGGAACAAAGAAAAATATAGTAACACTGATTAATTACAGTGGTACTAGTTAATCTGGATGTGACCCTAGATTTGGAGCCATTCCTTTTTCTTATTACCAGAGAAAAATAATTACTTCAAACAAGCAGTAGAAAACATGATTGATACAAGAGTACAGACCTGGAAATCAGACTGTCCACAGAGTAAGCAAATCTTTAAGAGCAAAATCAGCTTTAACTGAAGAAACGTCATAGCTTTCACTCCAGAATTCTGGCAGAATTGGCCCATGAAGTTGCTGGTGTGACAGCAGAGTTTTAACAACCAATCAATCAAGACTAACAAAAATACTTGAGTGGAAAACAAAAACCCCACCATTTATCTTAAGTCAAGTGGAAGGAAAAAAACCAAAGCAGCCTATGAGCAGGAGCAGTAAAGCATGTAGTGAACTACTTTGTTTCAAGATGGAAGATGGTTAATTACTAGAAGTGGAAAAATACTAGAAACCTAGGATGGTTGCTATTACACAAACGCAAATAACCAAAATAATTCAAATGTGTATGACATTTAAAGAAAAAATCATTCCTTGCTTTAGATAACTGAAGATAGGAGACTCTTCAGGATGGAGTGAAATTTGTAGTTAGTTTCTATAAAAACTTGTAGTAACCAGATAAAGCTACTTTATAAATAGCTATAATTTAGATGCCAAATACATTCTGAATATGAATATTTCCTTCAGATTTGTATGACATTTGCATACTCTAATATCTCAACAACAGAAATTCCACCTGCAGATTTGCTCCGACTTTTCTTAGCTCTACAGCAAACTCTTCTCAGCAGTTTACAGCCCTTGCAACAGTAGCTGAAGTGTGCCCTGCATTGCACTCAGCACTCCATATAATCACAGTACCTTTTGGCTTGGAAAGGACCTCAGCAGGGTCCAACGCTCTGCTCAAAGCAGGGACAACCATGAATTTAGACCAGGCTGCTCAGGGCTTCATGCAGCATGCTCTTGACAACCTCCATGAACACAGATTTCACAGCCTTTCTGGGCAACCAGTTCTGGTGCTTATTTATCTTCATAATTATTCCACCCCCCCACACCCACTTCAAATTGGAAACTCCATGTTTCAATCTAGGACTTATCTCTCATTCTTCCACCATATATCTGCCACTACGTCTCCTCACGCCACCTCTTCTGCAGGCTGAACAAGCCCAGCTCTCTCAGTCTCTTCTCATCTTGTTGACTATCCACTAGATTCACTCAAGTTTATCCACACCCTTCTTGTACTAGGAGGGCCAAAACCAGATACAGTATTCCACACATGGTCTAGTTAAGTGGTTAACAATGGGGAATAATCACTTCACCTACTGGCTAGACTCCTATTGACATAACCCAGAATGCTGTATTCAGGGCACACAGCTGGCTCATGTTTAGACACCTGTTAACCCACCCCCAGATCAATGAACTGTAAAAGAAGCCATCTCAGCGTCATTAAGATTTTTATCCTCACAATGATATCTATATAAGTTTATCCAGATTTTCCCAGCCACGAAATTGATGCTCTGAGCTACAGTATAAGGAAGAAATTCTTGACTATGATGGTGGCAAGGCACTGGACCAGGTTGCCCAGAGAAGCTGTGGATGCCCCATCCCTGGAAGTGTTCAGGCCAGGCTGGACGGGGCTTTGAGCAACCTGGTCTAGTGGAAGGTGTCCCTGCCCATGGCAGGGGGGTTGGAACTACATGATCTTTAAGACTGCTTCCAACCCAAACCATCCTATGATTCTGTGAAGAAATATTTCACATATACACAAAAAAGGGTAGTTAAGAAAACAGTGGATACATTCATGTACTGTAACTAAACAAACAAACAACAAAAAACCCCAAACAAAATCTGGATCTGTTTGAAATGAGTTATTTGAATACAAAAGCTAACCAAAACACAAAGGTATGGTAAAAATCAATCAATAAATAAATAAACCAAAAGCTTTACACAGATCAACGGGTACCCTGAAAGTGATTTTTCCACTTTTACAGTACTAGGATTTTGTTAACCACACATGCTCAGAATTGGTGAAATGAAGCTAAGTTATCATATTATCACTTGGAGTGACTGTAGCACCTTGCAGTTCCAGTCAGAGGTTGAGCTCTACAGTTGCAGAAGTTATTTTCAAAATTATTTTTCAGTAATCATCCACAAGTGTCACTAAATTTTTTAAATGTTTGACAAAACTTCTGATGAGCCTGGGTGTATAAATCATTAAGCAGCTCCAATTTCTAAATTTGCACTTGCATTTCACAAGCTTTGAAGGAGCCTTGTTCTCCCGCTTCAATATGCAGCAATTTCATTATTCCAAAGAATGCCAAAGCATGCAGACATGTGAACAAGTCATTAACAATTTAACAAACATACAAACATATTCTGAAGTCTAACAGATCAAAACAATGTGATAAATTGAATTATTATGTTTGCAGGATATCCGAGTAATTTCTTACTTCAACTAATCCAATATGTTTAAATAATTCACTTAAATCAATAAACATAATATATTTTGTCTTCATTTTAGCATCCTGCAGTTCACTGGAACATAACGAGCATTAATTAATCACATAAATAGAATAAAAATTACCCATATGAATGCTGCAATAATTCACTGCTTATAATTTGAGTTATGCTTTTGATAGGAAATGCATTAGCTTCCAGCCTCAATGATAAATATTTAAACTTGCGAAGTTTGAACTTCATACCCCTGAAAAATTAACTTGACAAATGCAGACAGCTTTCACAGTAAATTTTCACACTGACCAATAAACTTCAAACAAATCACAGTCTTAGTCTCAAAAGCATTGTCATAAAAAGATCCATGACATTGCAGATACTGTTTTTAAAAAAATAAGAACTATTTTTCTGGGTTTTTTTCTTTAACTAGAATCTAACCATTTAAACATGCAGTATCTTTGAGTACATTACAAACAAATCATTTTCAGAGGTCTGTATTACCAGTACTCTACAATTTCAATACCCATATATCATTTTATAATGACATAAGAATAGTAACTCTTACTTTAGGCAATTTTTATGGCCCTGACACCATGATCCAGTAATGGAAGTTTGGGGGGGGGGGGGGCGGGGAACAACCAGCCAGTGGGCAAAGAAAGAAAAGTATTGCCACCATAGCGTTCCAAAACTGAACACCCTCCAAAGCAGAGTTCAGTTGAGCTTCTGTTCATGTTAATGGCAATCTGGATTAATGGATGTAGAAAGAAGAAAATACCCATCCATATGGGTACCTGTGCATAAATCACAGTGCAACCATAAGGAAATACTTGCATGTCCCCTTGATTAAGATGCAATGCGAACCTTATATTCAGTTCTGAAATAATTATGTGCTTATAACAGAGTAATGCATTGTAGTGACAAGTGGGATAGGCTTTCAGGCCAAGTACATGCAAACAAAAGATTACATGTATGCAAGCCCACAGCCTGATAGTGATAAGCATTCTTTGCAGCCCTAACCCAGCATTATCTCTGCAGGAAAAACAGGATCAAACCTTTAAACTGCATTTGTTAAGACTTGTGTCTTCCAGAAGACGTATCTAGAAATTCAGAATCCAGAATTCAGTGGAGAAACATTCAACTTGTACATGCAACACCTTCAGAAGCGGCTCAGCACCACCATGAAACATAAAGACTGTACAAAAATCACTGCCAACTCTAGCAAAGCAGGTAGAAGACTCAATCCTCATCCACAGAGATCCCCTAGATGTAAAATTTCCTGACTGGAGAATGCTCACCTCACATGCAGAGATGGGGGGACCAACGCCTTTGGGAGGCAAGACCCCTCCTGCCCAGCAGGGCCCGTGAGCAGCCCTTGCTGCAGCCAGGAAGGCCGAGCTGAGCTGCCTCCAGCCGGGCAGGGCTCCCTGGCCTGTGCAGGTGCCATCACTCGCCAAGCCAGGAGGTCAGTCAGATCAGGGCCTAATCCAGCCAAAAACTACTCCCGTTTCTGCCTCTGCTCTTCCCTAGTTCTGGAGGTGAATACAAAAAAGCTACCAGGGACAATGACTGTCGGCATCAATGCAGACCACTGCCGCTTGTCAAGTACCACCTGAGAAGATGGAGCACACCACGCTCCTCCCCCAAGGCTTTCGTACCCAGGGGGTGCCCAGCAAGGTGCCCTTACAGCGAGCTGAAGTGACCTACCGACAGCCTAGTGATCACCTCAGCCAGCGCAAAAGGCTGGGGGCACACAGCAGCGAGCAGGACGCGTCCGAGGACAGAGATGAAGCTCTCCCACCAGTGACTGTGGTCACACAGAAGTCTGTGCATGTTGTGCCTGGTGTGGGTATCAAGGTGTTGGTGGCAGCAGGGGCTGCCCTGTGGCTGCTCCATGGCTGCCCCGCGCCGGGCACAGCCGGTTCCAGCCAGTTCCAGCCGGCTCCACCGGCCCCAGCGCAGGGCACAGCTGAGCCCCGCAGCCACGGGCGGGCGCCTCGGGGAAAGCCGGGCTGAGAAAGGGCAAAACGGTGCCCGGCAGCCAGGGCTGAGGGCAAGGGGGTGAGAAACAGCCCGGCCAGCCCTGAGGGGGGAGCGGGAGGGGGGCAGGGGGCTCCGGGCACCCCCGCACAGATGTCCCTGTGGCCCTGGGGGAGACCCCAGGAGCAGAAGAGGGCAGCTGGGTGGGCATCTGGCAGCGAGCCAAGGTCAACCCACCACCCATCCATGGTAAATACCCTTAAGATCAGCTGAAAACAATCCCAAAAGTGCACTACAGCACTCCCGAGTGTTGCTGTACACCCTGTGTTTCATGACCCATAGTTAGGGCAAAGGCAGATGCACAGGTGCAGTGTCAAATTATCAAATGAGAACATAATTTCAGGATTCTGTCTTGAATTAAACCCTCAGAATTCTAACAAATGATGCTTTTACAGGATATATCCAAATGTTAACGCACTTTAAAAAAAATAATAAAAATCTTTGTTCTTTTTAGAAATAGCTTGGCTATAAAAGTGCAAGTCAGACTCATCACTTACAACATCAGCAACTATTTTAAACTCATATCTCAAACATATAGGCCTTGCAGCCTACCTTCTGTACTTCCAAAGGAATATTTTATCAAAAAGTAGGTTGTTGGTTTGCGGTTTGTTTGTTTGTTTTTTTTAATCACACAACAATATTTTTCCCTTCTTCCCCTCATTATTTCATTCTAAGAGCTCATAACCTGCCACTATCCATATCCAGCATTGTGATTTTCATCAATTTCAAATTAAATAAAGCTTTGATTTCAAGAAAATTGCTCCCATGTCTATTACTGGTGCCTGTGCCCTCTGACAACTCAGCTGTCCCCAAAGGATTCCCAACCAAATCCCAACCAAACTAATAAGCAGCTCCTACAAGGCTCATAGAAGCCTTCTCTAGTGACCTAATATGAAGCAATAGTACTCAGCTGCCAAAAGAATTTGGGTAACTGTTACCACGCTTTTGTATCTCTTCAGTGAAGAAACTTCCATTGCCCAGTGCATGGAAGGAGAAGACTGGAAATGCTGAGGCCCACCAATCACTTCTGACACAAGATGGTAAGCAAAATTTCCCCCACCAGAAAGAACAGTTGAATTTAGTCCTATTTATATCTCAGGCCAGGTATTTCAAGTGGCACTACCTTTTTAAGTCCATTGACTTTACTAACCTAAATCATCAACATCTGAGCTAATAGATTATTTTTTCCATTACTAAGGAAAGTATTTCCCTTAGTAAAGGAGACTTCATGGAGAAAGCTATTGAGCAACTGGCAGTGTAGTT
Organism: Falco rusticolus; assembly: GCF_015220075.1. Lineage (NCBI taxonomy): Eukaryota > Metazoa > Chordata > Aves > Falconiformes > Falconidae > Falco > Falco rusticolus. Next base: position 82,325,549 of record NC_051189.1, read on the forward strand.
TGCAAAATGTTACACTATCGTTTACATGTCCAAACTAGTTAAATTAACTCTTTAAAGATTCAGTTCATCCAAAATATTAGGAAAATTAAGCAGTTTAGTTATCACAACTTGAATGCTACAAAGGCCCCAAAGGGCAGGAAATATATATACAGTTTACAAATAAACAGTTGGAACCACTCACTGTGGAAAGCAATAGCTGATGAGGTTTTAAAACTGGGAACAGGGGAAAAAAAACCAAACACCCCTGCACAGAGCCTACAAAGTAGAAGAGGGTGGAGCTACACAGCTCATACTAGATTGTAATTAATGTTACCACTTAAATGCTTAATCCTAATCTATATGCTGTTGCAGAAGCCTGTACGAAATGAATTGCCTTAAATGAGGTCAAAAACAAGGGGCGATGAAATGAGGAGCAAAAAAAAAAAAAAAAAAAAAAAAAAAAAAAGATACTTACAGTCATGTTTTTCTCCTCTATTTCTTGATTCAGCAAGCGTAGCAATTCTGTTCTAGCCCTAGGGCTGCTTTCAGTTGTACTCAACTGCTGCAACTGCTACTGCTGGTCATGCAAGTGTGCTAGAGTTTCCAGAATAAAAACATGCCAAAATTAAATGCAAGATGAAGAATGCAATGAAGCACTATGTCAATAAACTCTGCTGAGCAAATTATTTTGGGGTGCATGTTGCACAGCAGCAAGAATGAGGCAAGAGAAGGGACGCCAAGCCACTAAGCCAGCCAAGACGGGAGAAGGTGGTTTAAGACAGCAATAGCTGTTCTGGAGAGGTGTCAGCAGCAAGATCCAAACCTACCTGAGACAAGCTTGGGAATCCCTGCCCTGACCAAATGCCCTCCCCCACAACAATGTGCTTACACTACCATGCTGAAATACAATGGTCTCAGGAAAAAACTCCTTGTGGGCACATCATCTGCCACACGCGGGTATTGGCAGTTACAACCTAAGCACTCAGTAGATATTTACTAATTTTGCCAGTACAATATACAAGAAAGATTTTTTTAAAAGGTGTTAATTAATTTTTATTTAATATATTGTTTTCCTATAATATGTATTATATTGAGAATCACAAAAATATTTTATTTCTTATTACTTACAAGCTTATTAAAAATCTGCCAGCGCTTCTGCTGAAGTTACTTACTAACGATAAACTTCTCAAGCGTTTCAATTAAATCCACTAGGATAGTACTAACAGTTCAGTACTTCAAACGAGGTGGTATCTAAAAAGCTATATGTTACTAACAATTTACTAAAATTTTTTTTGCCAGGAAGCTGAGGGGGTGCAGAAAAATGAGGTAGAAATGAGCAAACCATGGCAACTGCTACAGAGAAAACTGATTCTCTTCCCTCCTTACCCCTACCTCCCCCCAAGATTAGATCCAAATGATGGTATTAAGATTTATATTTAATTGAGTAAAAAAAAAAACCAAAGTTCACCACAACCATGGCATTATCATATAAGAATAATCACATTTTATTTGAATGTTCTAATATGTATTCATAGGGAAATTTATACAAATTAGTTTTGTACCAGTTTCAGTGTTCTGGAATATTAAAAACTGTTCCGCTACTAAAAAAAGATACAGTAGAGGAATGGGAACACACAGTTATTAAACATTTTAAACATATTTTCCTTTTCCTTTGGTACTTTGTTCCTGCTACATAAAAAAAATGTTAACTTGTCTACACATAAAGACACATACTGACTTTGTCAAAAATATGTTTCTACTATTTTCTAAGACATAATTTCTTATTAATTTCTTCTCAGTCTCATTGGTCATTTTAAGTACTAAGACAACTCAAGAGCTACCAGGTCGTTCATTGCGGCCCACATATTAACCGTTTCACAAAGAAACCAAGTAGGATTTCCTCTAGGAGAGATACTGATGTTTGAAAGTATTATCCTACTAGCATCCCAATTTTACAGACAGTAAACAAACCCTTCAATTACACTATGCAAACTTTTTCACTGATAAAAGCCTACTCTGTTTCAAGGTAGTTTAGAAGCAACAGTCTTCTTTTATGTAAGGATACAAAATTGTAAGTGTGTAAATGCCTTTTGAGAATAATCTCACTTACGCTTTTCCCACCCCCACCCCACCCCGAAACCTTAGGCATCACAGCAAGTTATAAAAAAATAAAATGTCACAGATTGCAATCACTGACTGAAAGTAAAGTTTTCACACTGAAGCACAGAAATGTTTCCCCACCCACCCACCAATTTACTGGGTTTTGCACCTCCAGCATTCTTTGATCTGGCAAAAGGTCATTTCTAACCTTCTGCAAATAAGATTTATAAATTGTGATTTTTTTTACTGGGGTAAGGATAATTTTCTTCTCAGTAGCTAATACAAGGCTGTGTTTTGGATTTCTGCTGGAAACAGTGTTGATAATACAGAGATATTTTAGTTACTATTGAGCAGTGCTTACAGAGTTAAGCCCTTTTCTGCCTCTCACCCGACCCCACCAGTGAGCAGGCTGTGGGTGCACAAGAAGCTGGGAGAGGACATAGCAAGGTGCTGACCCCAGCTGACCCAAAGCATATTCCATACCATATGATGTCATGCTCAGCCATACAAAGCTCGGGGAAGAAGAAAGGATGGGGCAGGAACAGGGGAGTGTTGGTAGTGGTGGTGTTTCTCTTCCCATGTAATCATTACATGTAATGGAGCTCTGCTTTCCTGGAGATGGCTGAACACTTGCCTGCCAACGGTATTGAATGAATTCCTTGCTTTGCTTTGCTTGCAGATACGGCTTTTGCTTTACTTATTAAACTGCCTTTATCTCAATTCACAAGTTCTATCACTTTTACTCTACCAGTTCTCTCTCCTCCATCCCACCGAGGGGGAGTGAGCAAGCAGCTGTGTAGTGCTTAGCTGTCAGCTAGGGTTAAACCATGATGTACGTATACTCTTCCAAAACATAATGAAAAGGCCTATAATCTGCATTTTATAGATGTCTCTTTAGACATTTGTCTGATCTCTGTTCTTAACATCTCTAGGTCTTTAACAGAGAAAGCCTAAATCTGAATTCTATACTTGTTTGAGGCGACATGAGATGACAAAGTTAAACTTTGTGAACTAAAAAACAAAGAACAGGGGAATTGCCAGAAGAAGGAATACACCTGCTTTATCTTCCACTGGAAGTATCAAGAGACAAAATATGACTTATTCCAGGAAAGCTGAAAACACAATTCAGGAAGAACTGTAAGTATATTAAACAAGTACAGTAACTGTGCTGAATTACTTCAAAACCATTAAACCATGAATGAATATTTCTTACAAGTGAGGACTGCATTTTTTACACCAGCTTAATGTCTTTTGCTGCAGAACAACATCATGTTTCATAATAAGAATTATAAATTTCAGATCAGGTAAGCTGTTCAAGGTTATGCATTTGTGGCAGTCATCTAGGGCTGCTTTAACATAGATCACAAGCTCAATATTGTATGTAAAGGTTAAAAAAAATAAACAAACCATCAGTGTATGCTAAAGTCCCCAAAATACTTCAGAAAACATTTTTTGTTCTGAAACAAAAATTTCAAGCAAACTATTATAACAGCAGCTGGGGTGACAGTTAAGTGTAATTTCTTAAAAATGCATTTCTACTGCCGTTAGTTATATTTAGGATAAATAAATACGTCCCTGCATTCCAAGCTATGAAGTTACAATGTCTGGAGTGCAGCTGTTTGCACAGGATCATTCACTGGCTAAGGCCAGGCATTCTGGCACTGATGTATTAATATTCAGCTTGGCAGATTAGCATAAGCAGAGGCTGTTGAAAAGGATGAGTGGGAGGGTGGGAGTATAAAGGATATAGAAGATGACATCTATCTTTAGGAGGTGGTTAGTTTAATTATCTATGAAGTTATTGATCCTGAGTTAGGAAGCAGCTGAGCACGTGTTTTAGGGAATGCCAGGAGCAGCCAGCTCGTGATGAAAAGAATACTCGTGCCCTTAAAGGAAAATGCAAAGCAGAAAATACTTTGGCAGTTGTGAAATGCACATTACAGTAGAATCAAAACAGAAACTTAAAATGTTCATGTCTGTGTGTGCCAAGTCTATGGTGGATTTTCTCATACTGAAAATTCCATGACTTCAAATTACGTTTTTAGAAATATTCACCTACTTTTCTCATTACATTTCCTCAAAACAAGTAATGCTGAAAGATGTTCTCATTTCTATAGAAAAGTACTGGAAAAACTACAAGCTTCTGTCAAATAACTTTCCCACAAGCCACACAGTGGGCACACAAGTATTTTTGTGCACCAAGAAAAAAAAGAGTTTATGTTCAGTGAAACAAAAAAACAGCTTAGACCCAAAATGTCACCAACTAGGAACCCAAAAGTTTAATCCCATTCTATAAACTGAGTTCTTTCAATTTTTATTTATTTTAAGGTGAACTCTTAATTATTGGCTCAGTCTTCCTAATCACATTTGTACCCTCACCACCTACGACCCTGGCTATATTAAGGTTATTCCAAGCTCCTGTCAGCATCACCATTCTGGTCTCTTTACATGAAGATACACAATTAACAAGCAGTAGAGAAATCAGTTCAGTTTGAGTTATAAATCAAACACTGCCATTCCTCATTCCCTAAATGCCCATCAATTAAGCTGTAAAGGACTCAAAATTCATAAGGTAAACGTACGACATGGGATAAACAAGAGTTCCTTATCTGCAACATGTGGGCAGGGCTTTTTACCACAAGGAAATGTGCACACAGTTCTGTGGCCACAGTTACTGCAGAGCTTCTTGTAAATAGGTCAGAAAAAAATGCTTGTCTCTCCTCATATGCTGCTGCAAACCATTTGCCAGTGGAAACCCCTGGTCAACTTGGTTAGTGCAGCTTTTCCCTGCAGTTTCTTCTCAGTTTACCTATACTGCTGACTTATCAATTTAGCTGTGTGTTGGTTAGAATAGGTATCAATAGCAGGGCAGGCATGAACCTGGTCACGTCCCTACAAATCTAAACTAGGGGTGAAGCTCAAGTCACCAGTGTGTCCAACTTACCAGCCCCTGAAATAGATATATGAAAACTACCCTGGGAACATCTGTGTGCATGTCAGTCACACTTCCCCACTACATCACGGTCCTACCCAAGACTGTAGGTACTATAGTACCTACAGAACTAGTATTTGGCACCTCAGAATTACTATTACTGAACTATTACTAAAACTATTACTGAGAACCATCTGTACAACTATTTTCATTTTATTAATGTGTGCTTATCCAGTGGTGCTCAAGTATTATGAAGACATAAAATTTAAACAGATTAGACAGAATAATTTGTTATATAAAGGAAGAATGCCACAGGTCCCTAGACAGTGATAACACATTTGAAAACAAATTTAAATACTCCACTCCTCTCTGAACATTTGCCTTAATTCTTTTTATTATTTTTTTTTATTTTTTGGAAAACCTATATTTATGTTCCTTGAATCACAAAACCTCAAGATACACTTTGAAAGGACAGGCAAACTTTTTTAAATTAGTGATTGATAATGAAGAACAAATATGCATGCAGAAGAAAATGCTAAACCTTTATATTACAACGGTCATTTGGGTAATTTCTAAATTACCAATCTCTTCATCTGTTTCACTACCACCCTTCATGAAAGTCTTGAGCTCAATCTTTTCTACTTTTTAGCCTTATAAAATCTGGAAGAATGTACAAGTTGATATATGACAATATGACATAATTCTCATTTCGGTGTATTTTGCACAATTTGGGGGTTAGAATACCTGTCCTGTGAAGCACAAAAAAAAAAAAAAAAAAAAAAAAAAAAAAAAAAAAAAGAGTAAACCTTCACAAATCTTCTTAATTCAAGCATGCACTTCTAGATATGCCAGATTCATCTTGTTATTCAGCCACATTCAACCAAGTAATTCTTTATTCATTTCATCAACAAAATATTATCTCAATACCCTATTATACTGTTACATTCACAACCTCAGTGCCTATGCTTCTACTTTTTTAAAACATTTCGCTATTAAAAATAGTTTTCCCTTTGAAGGCTACAGAATAAGATTACTTCTGTGTTAAAGGGCAATTATTGACACACGGTGTTACAAAAGAGTCAATGAAAATTACATTTATATAAAAGGATATGAGGGGCTGAAAACTACTTTTTTTTCTCTCTTTTCCCTCAAAAATTACTTTACTTACCTTAATATGCTTTTCTTTTTTAAAACAGTGTCAAAGATTAGAAAAACTCATATTTGAAAATGTCTGTTTTGAGTACCCAGCTGCACAATGATGACTTAAGTTTGGGTTTTTTCTTTCTGTGATTAAAACGTGTAAGTACATAGTTAAAGTGAGTATGAATAAAAATGCCCACAATTATTGTATTCTAGACAAAGAGAACCAGTACTGGCTCTTGAGACAGTGAAATGACTAGGTGATCAGCACAGCATTTCATAACCAAGGCCTCTCCCAAATCAGGTATTAACAGTTTAATTTAGATATCTTATTCTGTGAATATATGAATATAAACACTATACACATTAGCACGGAAGTGCATGATGCAACTGGGAGTTCAGTTTCACTTCAGAAAAGTTCAAAAAACCCACACTTATCCATGAAACTCAGAAATACACAGTAATTTGAACAGAACATTTCCATTAGAAAACTATTTTCTTTAAAGTCAACTAGGCAAACAATTCCTGGATCTCCTAAAAGACGACAAAATATGCTTTTCTCCTGTCCCCGTGTATATTGCACAGTGAACACAATGCTTTCAAAGAGCTACACAAGTTCCTTGCTTATCATGACACAAGATTGCACTGAACAGAGCAGTCCACAAAACAGATGTGAATGTTTTATGCAGCACAAACCAGAAACTGACTATCAAAACAAAGTGATAGGCATCCCAATCAAAGAAAAACAACTCATGAAGTGACTGCAGTCAGGTCCCTTCCTTGAATCTCCTTTCCGTCTACCCTGGAGTCATTTACCAGTCATACACAATTTGCAGGCATGGCCAGACCCCACACTGGCCAGCTAAAGAGGTGTCGAGGTGGTGGGGGGAGAAGGGGCAGCATTGTGGCCTCTCTCATCATTCTTCCAGACAGCATTACACCCAGGCAGGCATCAAGGACACAAACATGAAGCATTCACAACTCATGCACCCCCCTCACCCAGCAAAGTCTGCAGAACGCTTTACGAAGAAAGTGGCTGGACTGTCAAGGACAGTTTGCTTCTACAGTAAACCCTATTTTAAGGTCTCATCGTAACTACTACCTATACATTTTTATTTCCATTGTTCATTTCCAAAAAAGGTTGGTCAGTTTAGAACCAACTTTACTTAGGACCTTAACAGCACTACAAAAGGCAAGAACTAGCAACAGTTCATTTTGGCAAGACTCAGGCTGGAGTTTATCCAATGCAGGAGGATAGGGCTGGGGGTGGGGGAAACTTAATTTAAATGAAGTCCAAATTTGTTGACTTGTCAAAATGAAAACTACTACACAGATATTTCTGTTGTTTTATTTTGACACGCACCAGAAAGCTTGTTTTTAGAACAGTATTATCAGCTATAAACAAAAGCTACTGGGTTTCACATTCATGGATTACACTTGCCACACAGCTGCCAAAAAAAAAAAAAAAAAATCAGACATACTTTTTCCACCATCAAGTACAATAAATGCACACAGAATAAGAATTCCTCAATGTTTTTCACCTATTACCACTTTTGTATTTTCATTTTTTTAATGCTCTCTTGAATCTCAGTGGTCACAAAAATTCTAGGCTGTCAGTACAAGGAGCTCTGTTAAATCTCAGCTCAGTTAGCGTACAGACAGCCAAAATGCAACTTTCCATACAATATTCTTGTTCTCTGTCTAAATTCTTGCCAGGAGAAAGCAGCTACTACAATGCAATAAAGACAGAAAAGGTACAGTACAGCATACCATAAGCAAAGTTATTACAGGTCACGTGTACATTAAGAGTGCCTTATCTGTGTATGAATTCACTTCACCCCTTGTACTTAAGGAGTAACTACACTAGCAATGATATCACAGGATCACTGAAGGCCTGAGGTTGGAAGGGACCCTCTGGAGGTCATCTGGTCCCACCTCCCTGCTCAAGCAGGGCCACATACAGCCGGCTCCCCAGGTCCATGTCCAGGCAACTTTTGAATATCTCAAAGGACGGAGACTCCACAGCCTCCCCTGGGAAGTTATACCCTGTATCACACTCTGTATCAACACTGCAAAATTGTAACATGGGCCAGAGAATGCCAAAGGGGTTAGGTTCCATTTTAATGCTCTCAAAGCTTCTGCTAGCAAAAATCTGTTGGTAACAAATCACACCTTTCCATCTTTCTGCACATCAGTCTTAGGGCACACAGGGCAGACAAAGGTCACACAGGTAAAATTGGTATTAAACATCAGTCTGTCGTATTACTCGTGACACATTCCATCAAGCACAATTAAGTTGTTCAGCATGATCCAACAGATACATTGTGCTTTCCAGACCGTATGTAGTTAAGGTACCAGCAACTACAGATACCAGGGCACTAGGCCTGAGCTGCCCTAACACTCACAAAGAGCAGGAGTGGAAGTAACTCACGTCATCCTATGCATCTGCTCAGCACTAGTAACTATCACGCTAATTTGGTCTACAACAGGTGGGAAAGGGTCCCAAATAATTAATCTGTGATTACGCTGGACTATCCTGAGCCAGGATATTAGTCCCAGCATAGAATACCCTTATCCACCTCAGACAGGGTTACGTGGAAGAGCACAGCAATGAAAAAGCAGCACCTGGGTTTTCTCCACTTGCAGGGGTAGCAACTGTATTTTGGTCAAAGTTTCCCAGACAGCTATTGCATATAGATATTTTTCTAGTACCAGCTGATATATATGCAGTCTACCTTTATTTCATGCAATATGTATTGTGTGGAGTCATAAGGGAGCATTAAGGTTTGCTAAATAAATAGGTTATGTTATGATTATTTGAGCAGTAAGACTTGGAAGGAAAAAAGTCAGAAAACCAGGATGCTGTCTTTGAAATTAATAGGAATTAAACAGAATGATTAACAAAAGAGAGCACAATAGTTTGCAGCATTTATTTGTGAAAAAAAGTATTCAGAAAGCTACATTTTGTCTCTATGGAAACACACAGGAATGACTAAATTAAGCTATTAAAAATATTTTAAATTTGTGTTCTTAGTAAAGTTACATGGACCATGATGTGACAGACAGATTTCTTGCCACAAAATAAGAACACCAGCTTCTCACCAACAGAATATATTTGGCTGCAGTTCTAAGTATCAGTAGAAGTGGTGAAGACAACTGCTATATTAGAATAAGAAAAGGATTTTAAAGGATATTATTACATCGCAAGATTAGATGTATGGCTTAGAGGACATTTTCATTCTCAATAGACCTATAGAGAAAACTAAAGGGAAATTGAAACTGAAATTTCCTATGCTTTTATCAAATTAATTTTCTGTCATAGCAAAATTTAATAACACAGCTCTCTTTCAAACTTCCTGACAATTGTGCAAAGTAAATCCACAGGCAACAGTTACCGGTAGAAAAATAAAGTGTATTTTTAATACATATCTAATAGTTGGTTGGGAGAGTTGTTTGGGTTCTGTTTTTTCCCTTCTTTTACTTTTTAGTGGGGGAAACAACCCTTCAAAATCTCCAGTTTGTCATACTAACTCCTGAGCAAAGACATGCAATTTGTCTTAGAAGACATATAATGCAAGTTGATTTACCAATAATTTAAAGAAACAATTTCTTTAAAGTCTTTAACCAAGACACCACTCTTCTTGAGGGAAAGGGTAAGAGGCTGCAAAAGAAGCAGCTGGGAAGCATGCCTAGTACCTCCCTATCACTGGATCTCCAAAACTAGTATCTGGGCTTAAAGAAACCTCAAGAACTCTGGCTTCCTTCAAGTGCTGTCTCATCCCACGGCACAAAACACAGACAGCATCTGCACAGAACAGTTAAGAGGAAAAGCAAGGGTGTCAGCAGTAACATAAGATTTCAGGATACAGAACATAAAGGTCCGTGCGCACTGTCATTCCTGGTCAATATTAGAAGAACTGTGGGTGTGGAAAAAGAATTTCCCTAGAGTTAACCTAGGACAAGAGCAAGTTTACCTGGCCACATCTGAAATCCATAGCAGAATATAGCTACATTTATAAAAAGGATTTCCTACAAGGCCCACCGACACGAATGCAGAAGCATTTATTACCTCCAGGCACCTTTAGCTCGGACCCCAAATGCTGTGTTGTGCATCTAAAATCCTGAAGGCCAGATTGAGACTCAATAATACTACAGTAACAACAATGTTATGGTACATAACCATTATACTTGGCTATTCTTCACTTACAGATTTATGAGGCAAAGACGACCTATTCAGCCCTCTGGAAAAAAAACCCAGAAATTTCATAGGGAGAACTGGAATTTTGTCTTTTTAAAAGGCAAAGGCTTCATCTACAGATAAATAAATAACAGGATGAGGAAAATATATGGGATGTGATGCTCCATTAGCAAACATCACATCTGTTACTCATATTTTAATATCTTCACTGTCACCCTGAAGCATACCATGTGCAATTAAGAGGAAATTGCAATGCAATTTTTAAAGTAAATTATTGTCAACAGGAATACAGCACTAAGCTAAATGCAAATCACTAAATCAATTCAGCACCAGCTTTAAAAGTTTTGATTAATCCTCAATTCATTGCCATGCTATTATAATATGTTATTAAATGCACCCACCACTTTAAGACTCCCTCATTTAATTTGTAATTACAGTAAATATCGATTGCAAGGGTGGCCTAGAGACAGCTCCAAAACACGCAACTGTGGTCCCTGGAGGCAGAGCTTAGTGTCAGTATTCTGTTCCCATGACTGCCCTTCAGACAGGCTCAGTGGAGATATAAGAATACAATATATTAATTTACTGGTTAAAATGCATACCTGCTTGAATTTTGCTCCATCAACAGAGAAATTTGTTTACAGCAAACATTTATTTTTTATTTTATTTTTAAGAGAAGCCTTAATCAATCTTATCTTTAAATACTGTTGTGGAAACTGCTCTAAAGCAGCTCTGAAGACAGTCTGAAAAGTGAATCACAGTCTCAAAGTACAGCTAAGCACTGGCCAGAATTAACTTTCTTCTGTTTCTTCAACAAAACCAATACATACAGATAATAGAAGCCATAGCCAGTTTGGCAGAGTAAAAGCTGAGCTCTTCTAAATACAGCGAGTGACTACACCTCTGTTCCAACATCTGCTCCTGCTGCTCTAGGGAGGCAAACACAACTGTCCTTCTTCATCCCACTCTCTCTTTTACATCACCCCTTCTGCTAAGAGGGAATCTCCAGCCCCTCCCCTCTGAAACCTACTGTGTGCCCTGTTCCCAAAATGTGCACTCAAAGCTGCTTCACGCTCTTCTTGCCAGGTTAAGGGGAAGCCTAGCAGAGTCCTCATTTACAAAACTTAGAAGCATCTCCAGGCCAACCTCCTTGAAGATCCTAATGGGACAGCAGCTATAAAAAAAACATTTTGTCCATGAAATTCCTCCTACCATAACCAAGCTGATACACTGCAGATTTGATCAGTTTTTCACGCACTTCAATAAAGAATAAAAGCTGAATTGTAATTTTCACACAAACAGGTTAAGTAATCTTGTGAAACATATCCAGAAGATTAGCTTGTGTAAACACAGCGTACACCCCCTGGCTAGTTAGAATGATGCTGCTCTAGCTGCAGGCGGCAGAATGGCTTCATTTAAATGCACCATCAACATTTTGCAGAGAATTCAGTTACACTGTGGCAGTGTCCCTGCCCCCCACCCACCCACCCTCACCCCCCTTTCTCCAGTTTAAGCCATAACAACCAGTGGGGTTGCAATGGCCACATCCATCTTACTGTGGACTTTGGGGGATGGAGGGCAACATGGTAGCCAAGGCCTGTTTGGAACAGTGACCCAGACATCTTGCTGCTGTACAAATATGACTGTAAGTCAGTCATCTTACATTGGGCCTGTTGAGCTCTCCCGCTTGGCAGTGGGCTGTGCATCAGGATCTGCCCTTGAGTAGGGATGCCTCTCAGGGTTACTCCTTGAGGCTGATAGATTCCTTGCCACAACAGATCCTTGGTAAGTGATTAACTGCATGCTAAACTTGGAAATCTTAGCCAAGTGATTGATTGTGCACTAATAATCCATTAGACATAAACAAATGACTAAGTCTGAGACTGGGATTGGATCCAGCTGCACCTAAGGCTCCTCTCTGAGAAGTTTAGAAAGCAAGGTGGTCCTTCCTGAACCTCACGATTCAACAGGAGGGTCTCCTTGACAGTTTTGCCTGACGCTGTCCTCTACGCAGTAAATAATCAAGTGTTCTTTGCCATTGAATCTTGTTAAACCACTGCCGTATTTACCATCGAATTTTGCTAACTTGCTGTTGTGTATCAATAAAGTATGTTGTCGCTTCTCTCTTATGAGTGAAGTGCAGGACTCCATCTGCAACAACTACCTTGAACCCAGTTCCATCAGAAGATTTTGCAGAGCACAAATGTCACACATGCACGCACCAAACCGATATACTAAAAAGTGGGCCCAAAACCAAACAGCTGAAAGGTCGGCATGGGGCACAAATTAATTCATCCACAAGTAGTACCTCATTACATGAAAGCACCATCAGTATAACTTGCAATTCTATTGCCATCAGAACACAATTATCATTTGTCCTGAACGTTTTTACATAGCTGAATGTGCTCTATTAGAAGTCACCAAAGCTATATCTGCACAAGCTGATTAAATAGTACCAACAAATATTTCCAGGCACTGGAAGTTTCATTATCCATAATATTTGTTAGAATGATGCCCAGCACTGCTTCCATCAGAGCATTTCCATTCATCCCAACATGTCCTTCTATGCATGCTGCAGGAGCCAGCAGTATGCAGGAAATATTCCATGCATACAGTTCCCTTTCTGAAAGCTAGAAAGTTTAACGGTTGCAGTACAGGACATCTTGTGCTATTTAGTTTCAGTGCAGGACAGTAGTCCTGGGCACACTAATTCACAGGTAGAGATGAATCCTCAAAGATTTAGACTTTTTACAAAATCACCACTAAAAAGGAAGTGGAAGCCTATGCTTCTACTAAAGGCAGACAAAGAAAAGCTCAAAGTGACTGACCCTTCAGGCCATAGCAAAGAATTATTTCCTCTACATCTTCCTTGCTATAATCAGATGGCATTGCTATTTGTCGTTAGACTAAAATACATCTCAACTCAAAACTCCATCACACACATGGAATGCCAGGAGTTACTAAAACAAACTTCCAGTAACCATATATGCCAAGGAGCAATATAGATGGAATTTTAAACTAACCAGTTTGCTTTGCAACTTTGATAGGATGTACTAAAGCACAGTTTGCAGCACTGTAACTTACCTTCCCTCCTGCAGTCAGCCATAACACAAAAAAATTACTAGACTTTTTCTGTCAATTATTTGAGGAAGGAGATTGGACAACAATCAAATTAACTTTTTTGCAGTCTATCCATTTACATACTCTAAAGGTTGAATGCATTTCAACCAGGAACAAAGTTTCTTCTGTTCTTCTCCATGTTTACTGGAATCAGAATGAAATACAGAGAGGAAAAAACCAGTATGTGTACACATGCACGTATCTCTTATGCTAATGAAGCTAAGGCTAGGTCTTGTGCATATGTATGTATGTATATGCTCAGAACAGCTGACGTAAGTTTCCGTAATGCACATATAGATCAAACCTGGCTGTAATGCAAATTCATGTGATAGTACATGCAGATAAAAAAAAACCTAATTAGATTTTTTTGAACTTTGCTCTCATTAAAGTATCTCAATGAAGTAGCCAAATCTCCAGAAATATTCTGTAGCAAGTGGGTTAGAGAGCCATAGCATGATGTTTTTGGCGATTTGGTGCAAGAGGGTTTGGCTCAAGAGTGAGTAACAATTATAGCAACAGAAGTCAAAACTATAATGCTGGTATAAACACAGGCTAACATTGCAACACTGCAACACTATCTGGCACACGACTCAATCACCTTAGCGTTCACCTCAGGCTACAGAAAGCTGACTATCCCTGCGGGTGCACTTGGAATCAGCATTTCACAGAGAATCCAACCTCCTCTACCACCAGTCCTTACAAAGGCTGCTCCCCAGTCTAAGGTTCACCTGTAACTCACCTGTGACTATAGCCACATACCATTGGAACAAGAAGGGCATCAAGCCACTCAAAATTAATGAGCCAACAAGAAATATCCAAAGGCTATTCTTTAGGATAAAACTTTTCACCAATAATAGAGTTAAGGACACAATGTCCATAACTATACTATATACATTCTGGGGTGTTTCACTTCATTCTATTTCTAGTTTAGTCTCCTGCATTCAATGTTCATTAGTAGATAGAGAGCATCTTTTCTTTTAGTTTCACTGGAAAGGAATCCCATGTCTGTGATCCAAGGTTTCTTCAAAATGCAAGCTAAAGCAGTAAGAATCAAGATATTTGCTTCAGCTAAGCAGCCCAGGATGGTAACAGTAATGTAGATGCAAGCCCTCCCAGAAGTCTTCCATGAAAAATGGCTCCCCCGCAAAGCCAACAGCAGTAGCTCAAATGTTTTTTCATGTCAGACCGGCAGGTACCAGTCCTCTCACTTCACAACCTATTTTACTGTGTTTGAAAATATGCACTCTTCCCCTTAGCCCCACAGCCCACACCACCTGCATATGCTGATACTTGTCAGACTGTGAACATATGGGTTGCTCCCTATTTCAGCCAGTGGATGTACAAACCAACCCCAGATGGAGAAAGAAAAGCAATCCCAACTGCCCAGCTCCTACAGCGGCCCACAGAACAAGCAAGCAGCAAGGTGAGATGGGCTGGCACAACCCTGGCATTCCCTCCTACCTAATGGAGGGCTGGAGAAGCAATAGTGTGGGGCGTTTCTGCCAGCTCTCCCGCAGCTAGTGTGACCCTCACCACTGCCTCACACCAAGGTGACATCTACAGCTGACCAAAATGTTCTCAGTAGAATATGAAGGAAAATTCTTCAGGCGCTAAAATGCAGAGCCGTTAGACAAGACGGTTTTGGGAATCTGAATAATTGTATCATTTTATTTGTACCACATTGCCCTCACAGAGTATTAAGGCAACATAAAAAGCATGCAAGAGTTTATTTCTACTCCTTTTGCCTTTTTCACCATTTTGTTTACTTCCTCCTCCTCCATGTTCCTGTCTATCCTTTCCCCTCCTCATTCCTCCCTCCCTCCCACTCTGCCCAAGCCCCTCCTGCCTGTGCTCTGCACCAGAAGAGCTGCTGGAGCTGGTGGGATGGGACTGCCAACTATCAAGGCCATCCAGCACCTCACATGACAAGATCCTGTTTTCACCCACCTAGACTGCAGCCTCTCATGGCAACTGCACACTGAACGGTTTGGGGAACTTTCAGCTGAGCAGTTCAGTCACTGTCTGGGCCAGGGTTATGGAAAATACAGGTTCTGGCTTGCACTATACCACTGTGAAGACTATTCTCTAAGACACCCTGCTACCTTTGGTGACAGGGGAAGGACAAGGCACCCAGCATCTTCCTATTGCTGCTCTAGATTTCACCTAAATTTGCTATATGGTCGACCAAGTTGGCTCAGCTAAGCAAAGAGCTTACTGCTGCTGGAACGGATGGACACGCTCCCCCTTTACCCCTGCTTTGTCTACTGTTTGGCAAGCCAGGTCCATCCCTTGAGCAACAGAAAACTCTCTTCATTTTTGGGTGTTGGGTCACCAACTAAGCAAGTCTGTTCAATAGAGGACAACCCTAGACCCAAGCCAGAACTAGGACTGCTCTTGCAGATAATCTTGGGGGCATCTTGTCAGGCTGCATCTTGAGTCAGGCTGAAGAAGGAAAGGCAAAAATCTATTTCCATGTAATTACTACACACCACCTAAAGTCAAACACCTACAACACTGTTCAACTTCAGCATGTTTGTGTAAAGGCAAATATTGACTGACGCAATATTTTTACAATTCTGCCATTTCAGTCTCCCTCTGTTCTGGAGCATAGGCCAAGAGATATTAATCTTCCACACTAGTCAAAGTGTTACAGGGTTAAACTTCAGCACCTATGATTGAATGTTGACTGAGAGTTATTAAACAGATACTATCATGCAGTTCTCTGGTAAACACATAGAAAAATTACCATCACTTACAGTGCTTTGTATAGAGTATTATGAATAACTTTTAAATGGAAATGAAAAAAACAGAAAACCTATTGACATTCCTCATGGAGACTTTCCATTGTTTGTTAGTAACATATTTTAAACAACTTGTATTGAATAAGTATGTTAAGGGACGGCAGCGCAAATGTTACTTATCTCTTTTACATACCACCGTGACGGTGTGCTATTAATAGGAAGCATGTCACCTCTGCTCTGTAGTGGTTAAGGAGGGAAAAAAAAAAACCAAAACAACCGAAGAACAAAAACCAATGTCAGGCTCAGGCCAAGCATTTCAGTCACATAGGTAACTTGTCTAGCAATCTCCATGATCCTGGCCACATTCCAGTCCTTGCACTACAAGCCCAGTGATCTTGAATGGTATCTATCATGTTGACTTTTATCCCCTGTCAGTACAACACTTTCACTCCATAGGGTCCCCGTCAAATTCTGGCCTCTTTGGAAAAGCTGTCATCTACCAGGTGCATGGCCCTGCTCTTGGAACAAACACAGCCTGTCCAAACTGACTAAGATCTTTTTCTCTTACAGATCGGCACTTCCAACCCTCTGAGCCTCAGCTGGTTCACCTACCAAAAAGTGAAAGCTTGTGAGCTTACTGCTGCTTCAGAAAGTAGTATAACCATTAAATGTCACATTTTATTTCTGAAAGTTTCCAGATCCTTTTAGCTGAATTATCCTGGATCATAAACACAGTATGTTTGGAGAAGAGCAGCATTATTGTATTTCAGCTAAGGTCTAAGCTTCCTCCACTTACCTCTCTCTTTAGGCCAAAGTCAAGTGCTACGAGGCAAATACATGTATTATAAATCACATCTTTCAACACAAAACGGTTGACCAACCTGCTTACACACGAACATTGCAGAGCACGCTCCCTCAGATGACAACCAGTGGAAGTAAGACCATAGATCCAGCTGCACCAGGGATGAAACTAAGTGAAGACTGAGAGTAGGAGGCAGTAGAGACCCTCCTGCACTAGCAGTGACTCTCTTGAGACACCCAAAGAGAGAAAGAAGCTGCTTGGTAAGAAAGGAAGAAGAGGGACAGGAACCTATGTAGAAGGAGGTAAATGGTTCTGTTGAGACATATCTCCTGAAAAATAGGCATAAAGAGAAAACCACCTGCCCTTGCAAGACGGGGTTCATTTGACCTGAAATTCAGTTTCTTTTAGATGGTTGAAGAGACCATCACAGCCACATAAGGTTCATAGGGGAAAACACAAGGCAGGGAAAGAATAACTATAATCATCAGGATCTTCTGGTCTATTAGGCCTGAGATGAAAGGAAGGAGAGGAGAAGGACAAAAACTGACAAGAAATTAGAGCTGAAACAGAAAAGAAATTAAAATATTGTCCTATGGAAAAAAATAAACAACCACCAACTGCAGGACATTGCTTTACTGAAGGTAAAAAAGAATATTATTATTATCCAGGGTAGCGAGTTTAGAATTAGCTGGAGCAGAAGGGAGTGAAGTACTGCAAGGCTTCAGGAGGACAGGCTGGGACTGAACAGCAGAGAGAGCAGAGGTGGTGCAGAGAGCCTGCCAGATGGGCTGGCTGGGCCAGCGAAACCAAGGCACTGGTGGGGGACAAGCTACGGAAGCAGAAGAGATGAATGTGCTTACAGGCCTGTACTGGCAACGAACAAGAACCAGACAGTAAAACCCATATAGCTGCTGCACTGGAAACCAAAATTTTGGCCTTTCAATATATAAAGGAGGCTTATAATAAACGCAGAGAGAGCCTTTTCACCAAGGTCAAGGGGGCAATTCCAGTTTTAAGCTGAAATATTTAGACTGGACATAAGGAAGAATTTTTCTGTTGTGAGGGTGATAAGGCACTGGAATGGGTTGCCCAGAGAAGCTGTGGATGCTCCATCCCTGGAAGTGTTCAAGGCCAGGTGGGGCTCTGAGCAACCTGGTCTAGTGGAAGGTGTCCAACCCTGCTGCTGTGGGCAGGGACTACATCACCTTTAAAGGTCCCTTCCAACCCTACCAGTCTACAACTCTATGATGATTTCCAACCTCCACTCTGCCTCCCCTTAGCAAACAGTCCTAAAACTCACTGGCCATGTTCTGGTCCATCCCAAAGCTGGTACACAAATCAGTAAATCAGTTCCCTATAATATCCTCCAATAACTCACTCAAGGGTAGCCTGCACTATAGAGCTAATCACCAATACAGGTATCACACACATTTCACACAGACAATGTCTTTTTTCTAATGCATACAGCAGGCCTGCTAGACTAAAAAGAAGAAAAAACAAAGAAAAAAGATATAATAAAGATGGGATTTATACACATGTGGAGAGACACAGAGAAGTGGGGAAAAAGAAGTCTCACAACAGTCACCTGTAACAATGGAAAACGAGCCTCCTGTAAACTTCTCCTTTAATCCTAAATCTTGCAGCAAGCATAAATATATTATTTAGTTCTAGCACATGACTGGAAAACATCAGGTTTTCAAAACCAAGATAAGACAGGGCTGCAACAGGCAAACAGAGTCAGAAAAAAAACAGATTGAAAGCAATGTAGTCAAGAGGTTTTTGTGGCTTTTTTAACCTCATCTAGATTAAGATGATTTAAAAAAAAAAATGAGGACAACAAAAAAAAAAATTCCCTGGCACCAGGAGAACATTCCTCTGGCACAGGATACATATTCATGTTCATTTTGCAGATACTCCAGCACCCTCCTTAGAATATTCTCTAATGTTATGTATGATTTTCTGTCCTGATAGCTTAGCTTTCTGTCAATGTCCTTCAAAACAATCCTTAATTACCTACTCTTTCTTTTCATATTTTCCTTTGCTTTCATTTAGTAGTCACATGATCATCAACTGCATACATTTTATCCAACTGTATCACGTGCATTTTCTGTCATATCTGTATTGCCCTTTACTCTTTGCAGTGCTTAAAATTTTGTACAAAATACCAATGATGATAACAATAATAATAAAATAATAAATAATACAATTATCTAAAGAAATCTGTAAATTTTTAAGCTTCTCATAATAGTTAGAGACTAGAGGCTGCACAAATGCAAGCTACATGTCTTGAACAGAAATTCAGATCAGTTTTTTATCAAAACCTGCCACTGGCTGATTATTTTTGAAAGTAAATACAAATTTGAAATGTCATAGACTGAGCAAATCCAAGTCTATGATAGCAAAGCCCATTCCAATCCAGCACCAAACCTGGCAAACTGTATGTCAGAGGTATGTATGTGTAAGGACAGGCCCTTGGCAGACAGACAGGAGGGAACGGTAGTCCCTCCAGTAGCTGCCAATTTCTGATTAAGTCTTCCAAATCAGACTGAGGCACTGACCCTGCAATTAATAAGGACAGTAGATGAAGAATGGTAACAGAACTCTGTGTCATACACTAAAATATCAGGTGAAGAATACTGGGTAATGAGGTCCTCTGAATCAGGGAAGAGCACATATTTCTACCTTCCAGGTAGCAGGCAAAATGCACTCCTCCCCAGCTTCCTCACCCATAAAATGCATTCCATAATCTCCAATAAAAGAGAACTACCAGATTCTACAGGTCTTCAACAGATGGAAACATCCATTACATAGAAGCTACCAAAAAAAAAAAAAAAAAAAAAAAAAAAAAAACACCACCACACCAAAAAAACTGAAAGATAAGATTAATAATTTTTTGACCCACAAGATCTTTTAAAGAAGTTTGAATCCAAAAATGTAAAATGTCAGTTGTAAAGCAGCAGCAAAGTCAGGATCATCGAAAGCTTGGTCTTGGTACTGCTACATACACAAATGTTGGAAAAAATTATTCACAAAGATGAATGAGAGGAAAACAATAGAAAAGGTAATCTTCAGCTTCCTTGCCCCCCAATCCCAGCTAAAGCTGAAGAATCAAAATCCATAGCTCATCTTCTTCCTTGATGTGAAGAACAGGAAGAAGTTATAATTATCACTGTCAACATCAGACCTTCCAACCAAGCAGAACAAACTGCTAAATCTGAGGCTCCCCCAAGTTCTTATGCACACAGTTATGAACTAAAGACAAGCAATAGGACTTTGTGCAAGATCCTGCATGCACAATCACATCTGATCCTCCTCCCACACCACCACCACCAAAAGAGAAATTAAAAAGTGAAAATGAATATGAAAATCTTAAAAAAAAAGGATGGGGTGTCAAGTAATTGAACTGTTAAGTTTAGTTAACCAATTAAAAGAATGACTAGATACCAACCTCTTATCTCAATTAAGGATTTCTTTAAAATAAATAACAACAAAACACCTTTCAAAATCCAAGGTTAAAGGTGTTAAGGTTGTAGCCACCCACCGAGATGATTTTTAGATAATGAAACTCATGGTCAACACCACCTTTCATAGACAGGAGACTCCTGTGAAATCCAAAGATGGAGTCCAGGCATTGCAATCACACCTGCCAACCCATCCACATGCTGGAGCCATCATAGGTCCTGACAGTGCCATCCAGGGCAGGAGAGCAGAGGCTGTAAATCACAGCCTTGCACATTTAGAAAAAGAAACCTGGAGCAAGTGTTAAAAAATTACATTTTAATGGCTGACCAGGTGAAGCCCTTCAACCAAATTTCTACAAATACTGAAATAAAGGTCTGGTGCTAAATAGGAGCAGGTCACACTAATCTTGCAACTGGGATCAGATTTCCCTGCTATAGAGAACATTGCCCATTAATCCGTGGTTTTCAGCCCCAGCTAACAGACTTGTAGAAATTACCAGAGCTATCTAGAGGCATCTTTAGAAGGAAAGAAAGCGGCTCTCCTCTATAGTTGTAAACACGTTAGCTTTTCTAAATGTCAAAGCAGCAGCCAAGTTTTCCGATTATCCAGGGAACACAGAACCTGCCTGACAGCAAGCAGGTCTGGTTAATGCCTGCACCCTCATGACTCCATCACCCCTTCTTTCAAATGGACCGACCTTGAATTTCTGATAAAGATCATGTCCAAGCTTCTGAAACCAGTAGAGAGATAGTGTTGCTGATAAAAATGAATTCTGCTTGTATTCTCAAGAATATCATGACTTCCTTGGGGAGGGGTGTGTGGTAGGTACACAAAATGTCACTTTAGTTTCTTGTGCTGTCCCATTTGAAAGGTCAAAGGAATTTGGTGGCTTGCCACCAATTAAGTTCCTGTAACAAGTGGTCCTTTGCGATAAACATGGAAATAGTGCAGCAAACAAGCAGACCTGAAATTTTCTTGCAGGGCAGGAAAACATGTTTGAACAGTGATCATTGCAGAGCTCGGACTACCACAGGCACTTCAAATTCCTACTTCCACTCCTTGGTACTCAGACACTACTGGTCACCTGATGCTTGGACTGGGTTGCGTTACATGATCAGGCTCATCAGCCAATGCTGGAACCTGCTTGAGTTTCACTCACCAGCCCGTTGCTGCTGCTCTGTCCTTTTCCAACATCTCCCATGGTCGGTCCTGCTTCTGTTCCACACTTCTCTACAGCTGGAGAGGCTGGGGGAGGGAGAGGTCATCTACAGGAAGGTTCTCACTTTGATAACACTGATGGTTATAGAGGAGAGAACAATGAAGTTGAGGTTTCCAGCCAAAGCTTGAGGCAGCACTATCCACTCAGCCATAATTAATGAGTCACACTAGCTCCCCACAGATGCCTCCCTTGTTTTCTGGGTGCCTAGCTTGCAAGTGGGATGTGAATTAAACTATCATGATACAGATATAAAACCTCTGGGTTAGATTTTCTAGTTTTTAAGTCAGCTACAAATTTTCTAACTTGTGAATTCTTGACTTGGGTGTTTTTCTCTATGCCATTTTTAAAGTGCTGCAGTAACAAAACCAGCAATTGAACACAAAAAATAAAAAGCATTAAATGTTTTTAAAAGTTCCAAACAGCAAATGGGTTTGAGCATGTAGGTAGAGGAGAAAAAATTAACAGCCTTTTAAGTTCCCAACCAAGAATCTCAATTCATTGCTTACCAAACAAAGACGTATGTGACAAAGAGTATAGCTATGTCATCTTTTGCAGAATGGCTTACACCTCTTGATCTCCAAGCCATCCAACAAACCCATGGGAAAAAATAAGACTTGTAGACACAGCAGGGTTGTGTTAACTCAAGTCTGGCACTGCACTGAACTGAAAAGTTGCATTGATTTCAGATGGGAGCTGGCCCCCAGCCAGCCAGCTTGAACCACAAACAGAAAAAGCTTACTTCTGCCTTCAAGTGTTGTGTGGGCACAATCAGAACATGGTAAGGAGATGCATGACAGGACACCAAGGAAGAAGTATCGCCTCTGTGCTTCTGATCATACAAAGCTGGTTTTGATTTTCTGGGGGGTTGGGTTTTTTGTTTTGTTGGGTTTTTTGTAATTCCAGAATGCATTCAGTGCAGCTGGACCAAACAACATGGAAACAGGCTAGTTCTGGGATCACCCTTAAACTGCCATCATCTTCAATGTTAGTGTAAGTGAACAATTCAGATACTTTCCTACAGAGTTATCCTTCCCTACTTTTCTGGCCAGTTCATATGAATTTGTAAGGGGGCTGAATTATGCTAATACAATTAGATCCAACTGACTTTATAGTCAAGTCTGAGCGGAACAGAGACAATGGCCACTCTCTCTGTATTTAGTGTCACTTCTTTGTTGGTCAGAGGAAGCCACTGGCAGATAATCCATGAGACATCTTGTTCAGAGCACTACACTCTTCCTCGATAAGTGCAGGAAACAAAGACTCTCTGACTGCAAAATAAACCAATGCATCCAGAAGTTACTTGCATAAGAATTGCAAATTATGAACCCACAGTAATTATTAAAGGAGAGGTAACTCCCAGAAAGAGTGCAGGAGACATTACAAATGTCTTCTGAGATTGGATGAGTTACACTCTACTCAGGTAAGTTGTGTTATATTTAAATAAATAAATCAATCAACACACACACGACAGTGCTGGGTTTAAAATATTCTAAGCTTACGTCTACACTGTATCA
This sequence comes from Falco rusticolus, assembly GCF_015220075.1. Classification (NCBI taxonomy): domain Eukaryota; kingdom Metazoa; phylum Chordata; class Aves; order Falconiformes; family Falconidae; genus Falco; species Falco rusticolus. The sequence goes on from NC_051189.1 coordinate 82,348,756, forward strand.
AAACAACCTGAAACATATTTCATGGCTGAGGGACCAGTAATTTAGAGGTAAGCAACAGAGCCCCCAATTTCAGAGCTAACAGCACAGAACAAGAGATCAATGCCAAGTAGTAAAGAAATTATTAACATATGTGGTACAGCTCTAACAGTAGAGCACTGAATGCTAAAGCTGCAGTATTATAATAAAGAACACAGACAGTATTTGATATCTAAATAAATAAATGTATCGTACATGCTTCGTTGCAAAAAACAAAAAAAGCCTACATTAGCTTATAATTTGTTTAGCAACAAATTATATTCCATACTTTGCAAACAAAGAACTTAACAATCAAAATATAAGTTAGTAAGCGCACAAACCAATACCAAGACTACATTTGTTAAAAAGCAGATTCCATCTTACAGATTGTACATGTCTATTCCCTGAAGCTGGGAAATATTTCCATACATACTGAAAGAGATGGCAGCCAAGGCTTGAAGTTGAGCAATATTCTTTTTCTAGCCCACTCAGAAATAAAGAACAGTCCCTTTCAACTCTTTTGAGAAAAAGAAAGGCTTCTCTCGACATTTTCCCTTGTATACAGCTGAATATGAAGAGCAGACAATCACCATTGGTCAGGGCAGAAGAGAGGGAGTTTTTCAGCTCACTGTTTTATCTGATTTATTCCAAAGCCTTGAAACTAAGGAAGAATTATTGTATACTCTTAGAAAAACTGAAAAAATGCTTGAGCACGTTGGTTTTATTCTGAAAACTTAACTTCCACAATCCCAAGTATCCCAAGGCTAAAAATCTGTTTTCTATAAGGATATAATTCAAGCTGTAATTATGCTTGCAAGCATGAAAAAGGTCAGTGGACTCTTAATCTCTACCTTAAAATACAGGAAAGCAGTTAGCTTTGATGCTAGTTTCTCCTGTTCACTTCTTTTACCAGTATCATTCACAGTTTCTAATGTAAACCAGATGATAACAGCACAATTCTGAATAGCACAAAATAGCTAGGTGTGTCATTTCCACCACCTGTTCTTTACCAAGGCAGAAAACAGTAAACTCACTCTTAATTTTTCCATTTTTACATTGCAGCTGATCTTGTTCTGCAGCTCACACACAACTTACATGACTGAAAACAAAAAACACTTAAACCATTGCCAGAAAGTCACTTCTGTGCCAGGAAACTCACACTGAATCTCCACGCATCAGCTCAAAAGCCAGGACCCAAGCTCCCAGTGGAGAAGGGCTCCCATCACTAAGCCCTTTGCTACACAGCAGCTGACCGATGGTGGCTGCAACACTGAGCCGACCTGCACAAGACTGCACCACAAGTGCAGATCACTGCATCGCTGGCTTACGCTGCAGGCAGGCCAGACCACTCTAGACAGCCATGCATGCTGTGAGAAGGACCTCCTCACATTTAACATGACACTGAAAATTATGTGTTAATTTAATATATATATATATATAAACAGAATGTTTAGGTTCCAGAACAATTTTACTGTGCCCAGTTGAATACTTTTTGTGATTTTTGTGCCAACTGTACCACTAAAAAAAATAAAATAAAATTATCTGGATATTGTTATTATCTACTAGCTTCCAGACAAGACTTTTGTGTCAGTAAGGGTGAGGTGAACGTTGGATACATCCCTAGTGCTATTTTATACTAACAGACCTAGGAAAATTGTACTTTTATATGTGACAGCTTCACAAATAATTGACCTACAGCAAAATATGTCTGCCCAGTTTACTAAATACTTTATCCCACTGTAGTTTTTATTAGAAATTACTCTTCTTCCTTTAGCAGATAGAAATATCCATTTTTTTATATAAAAATAATGTTATCTTTGTAAGACATGTGACTTCAGACCATCCAAATCTCCTTCCAAAATTCCTTAATTTATTGACCTACAATATCCTTTCCTTTAAGTACAAATATTGGCATTTAACACTCGGCACTAAAAATTCACATCTGAAGATGAGAACCATAAAATAGTTATGTAATAAGTCAGGAACACCTACACACTTCAGAGCTATACTGTAAATGTAATGTACACAATAGCCCCAATGGAGTCTGTGAAAATAATTGCACATTCAAGCATTTCAGAAGACCAAAAGTACTCAAAACAAATATAATAGTAATGGATAAGTATACAAAAAAGAAAATTTTCATCTTCCCAAATAGATGCAAAATTGTCCTTATTGTCTTGACTCTATTTTATTACAAGGCAACTCTTACTAACACATTTTTCTTAAAAATCACTAACCAGTGCCTTAGACAATTGCCTAATCTTCAATTAGTCCTTCAAAAGGACTATTTCCAGAACAAAACGTTCCTCCCAGCGCTTTGCTTTATCAGAAGCTGGCTCATGTACCAACACGAAGTTACTGTTTTAAAAATATCACTATAATGTAGAATTCCACAGAGATACATAAAAGATGTTGAAATCAGGTCACTTTCCATGCCATGGGTCATGGTGCAAGATTGCAAACAACTTTTTGCTGCCACTCCTAAGACAGAAAAGAAGCAAATACCAAGTGTTGGGAACACTATAAACACATTGCCACAAAATACAGTACCTCAAATCTATAGGTAGTTAGGCCTGTTAAGAAATTAGTTAAGCTATGAGTTGTGGGGGATATGTTTTTAAATATACAGGCTTGGTTTTGCTCACACATGCTGTTTTTCCCCCATGGTCTCCAGGAGTCCAGTTTTCAGCTAGAAAATTCTCCACAGAAACAGGATAATAAAAATTTTATTAACACTTATTGTCAACAAAGGTAGATGTAAATGAACCTTAGGCAAGAGCATAATATATGATCATGCTTTTTGATTACCAACTTAGAAGAGGGGGAAAAACCCAACAAACCAACTTCATTGTAAGTACAAGAGAGGGTGGGACTCCATAATTCAGATGAGAAGCCAAATACAAAGGAGGCTGACACTGTAGAGGATTAGATTACAGCCTCAGTTCAAAACCATTAGAGTAATAAGATATCTAGGAAGAGAAATGTACATGCTTATTTTTATTATTATTCTTGTAAAGGCTGCTTCACTTCGTTTAGCTTCAGTTATCATGGTCTCTAAAGGCACAAGCTCCAAAACAGAGCACCCACAAGACTGAACCGATAGATCCAAGTAGTGTATTTCACACCTATTGCAGTCTCCTATTTCTGCAATGATCCCAGTGATTTCCCGTAGCTGATCCCCAAGGTCTCGCTTCTACAGAGATGCTACAGGAGGTGCAGCTGGAGCACACCATGCAGCATGCAGGATGCATTGGGGCTGGCACAGAGAGACCTACCCGCCCCGAGAGCACGGCTGCTCAGAAACTGCAATGAAAAGTTTCACTAGAAAAGCTCAGAGCTGACATAAAATAGGAACTGTACGCACGTAAGTGAAGAGTGAATACAGCATCTAAAGCCACTTGCCTACCAGGGTCTGCACAGATCTAGCCTGCTTGTTACGATCAGTAGATATCGCCATTTGCCAGTTGCTTACAGAAAACACTGGCAGTTGGAGCCCAGCTTCGTATCACCAAATCCATCAGCAAAACTGGGCACCAGTATTGACAATTACAGCAGAGAAGAGAAAGAACAGATAAAAACCAAGTTTGAGTGACCAGTTATGAAAAAAGACAAAATGGAACTATGAATCTTAAGAGATAAATTCATAACAAACTATTTGTATCTGAATAATCTGACACTACCCACAAGCACTAGAGGCGGTGGGGACAAAAAAAAAAAAATCACATAGGACAAATAAGATTTCTTAATTTTTTTGTTTCATAAGGAAAAACAATCTAAAACTTAAATATAATTTGCACTCTGTCCTCATGATAATCTACTGGATTCTCATGCTAAGGAAAGATTTAATCTCTAGACACATTCTTTAATAGCATCTGCAGTTTATCTTCCACAACAAGTGCCAATAGCTAATGATCCTTCTGTTATCGATTCTCCCTAGATAAGACGAAAACTCATTTTCCTGGCCTTGACACACAAAGACCCTGTTTTTCTTATTAAAAATATATACATATACAAATAGTTTGGGCAGTGGAAGGCATTCAACAGGATCAGAACTGTATGGCCAAACATGAAATCCACTTTTGGCACAGGGATTTTGCAAGCAACCCTTGCCACCCTACCGCTACTGTAGCTGCTCAAAATCCTCTGGCTACAGGAATCCTGCAGGGAAAGATTTGTACATGGGACACCTCTGTCTTAGTGTGGATTGGCTTTTAATCACAAATTAATTTTCTGTTACCTAGCAAAAAGGAAACAGATAATACAACATATGTACAGATGAAACATATGAGGTTAGTAGGCAAAAAAAAAATGGCACACCATGATCCCTCTGCCAGCCACACTTTTTTCCACCATTTCCTTATCAACAATAGGAGCAACCAGTTCAGATGACAAGCCGGAGGACATCTGAGGCATTCAAAACCCATGTATTCTGCTCAGAACTGGGCATCACCCCCTGGGTGCTCAGTCCAAGACACCAGGGTCGAGGACATTCCCTTACATTTGAACCACGGCCTACAGAAGTTCAACAGATTAGAAGCTCACAAAGAACTGATTAGGAGGATTTTCAGCGACACAGGACCTCTGAGGTGGCAAATTTGTCTCATATAGAAGCTGGACAAGGTATTTGAAACAGCATGAAAATCCCTCTCCCCACTTGATTGTGATGTGGGAACTTGAATGTGATTGTGATGTGGGAACATGAAAATCCATGTAACATTTGCCAATCTCAGTAACAATACTGAAATAAGAAAAGAAGCCCAGACTTCTAGGATTATAGTTAGCTTCATCAGAGGTCTTTAACAGAAACTTTCGATATCCTAGTGTCCCACTATACACCGAGGGTTTTTTAACATATTCTGGAGGAACAGATACCTACCTAGGAGTCCCACTCTGCACAGCTGTTAGAGAACACACACAATTCATCTCACTCTCCCTTTCATTATTAACTGTTAGATTCTGACTCAAGGATATCTTTATCTCTACCCCAGTACCAATCTGATTAATGGACGCAAACCTTTCACCTTTCAATTACACAGTTAATTTTGACTGCTTCATGAAACTGATTAAGCCTGTCATCCTTGCCCATAGATAACATAAAGCATGTGTTTGGTACAGAACCAATTATCTTTGACCAATGAAGGAGGCATTCTTCCTTCTTTTGCATTTTGGGTTTGATTTTGGGGTTGGCTTGGGGTTTTTTTCCCCCCATGTCTTTTTATACCTACCAAGTCCTCCTAGCTGAGGTCTTTTAAACAGTGAAAAGTGAGTTGTGAAACAGCGCAATCAATCTCACATTTTGAAGGTGTTAGTCTTGGATTAATTCTCTACAGGATATGTAAGACAAGCACTAAAATTCTTCAACACAACATTTCTGAAGTTGAGATACTCTGTAAACTGTGCTAGAAGAGGCTAAAGGAAAACACATGGTTTGAAGGTGGCTGGTTGACCAGACCATCTCCCCCAGGCCCAAGCAACCTACACTTGGTGATTCTGTGACAGTGACAACAAATATGCAGCACCCACCTGGAGCTCGGTGAGCAGCCAAAGCGGCACTGGGAAATACTGACAATGCAGAGAAGCACAGTCACTGCCCAGTGCTCTTTCCCTGTGTATGTAAATGATTGTCTAAAAGACCCAACATAGAAGTAGTAGGATTGCTTGGAGAAACAATTTTTGTTCTCCATTCTGCTAAGCTGATTTCCAAAAGAGCTGGACCTGTCAGCTTTGAATAAGTAATGCACACTCTACTGCATCTATGGGCAAGTGGCTACATTTACTTTAAACACACCGTTAAAACACAAACTGTTTTGAGTTATTTGGGGAGCAGAATACATTTGCTTTCACTACTGGATATCAAATGTCAAAAAGATCCCATGGAGCCAAAACAATGAAAACAAATTTAAAAAATATTTTAATTTAAATTATTTTTAATTAAATAAATTAAATAAATTAAATAAATTTAAAAATTTAAAAACAAAACCAAAAAAATCTAATGCCATCAAGAGCATAAAAATCTAAAGATAAACTCAGATGATATTATTGCATACAAGAGTTAAAGCAGAAACATTTCCAGTTAGCCCTTTTTTCAAAAGGCAATTCATGTAAAAACAAATTCTCCTTTTTATTTCTTCTCTTTCATTTTCATCATAAAATATGTCTCTGTTTGGGGAAATGGAAACTTTCAAATGCACAGATGTTTGTGATTGCACACTAGCAGCCTGCTGGGAAACATTAATGGTGTAGAGAGTAAAGTTATTCAATCATCTATAAGTCACTTTTCAAAACTGTTGCCCTGAGTCAAGGGGGTGATTAATGGCATCCAGCAATGACACAGATTACCCCCTGCCCATGCAAGCTCTTTGATTTTAATGCAGTCAAAGCTACTGAAGTAAACAAACCAATTTGGGTGTTCAACTAGCTCTCTGTCTCATTAAAAATTATTTGACTAGACTAGTGGTAAAAGAATATTGCATGTCCCCAAATTCAATTTGGCTCTCTGTAATCACAGCAGCAATTACATTTGCAAAAAGTTAAGAAATTAACAGTGGCAGAAAATGGTCAACCTTTCATTAGGGATTTTTGTGTGTAATGAAATTAATATTTTCTGATCATCACAGTATAGCAAGCATGTTTCTGTATGTTTCAAAGAGGCCAGCAGCAACTACAGTCGCCAGACAAGAGTCTCAGCAAGCATTTGCAAATTTGCTGTTCAAAACCAAACAGCACTCTACCCCTCCCAACTAGGATTAATACAAACTGCAAGTCCAGCATCCCTCGAGAACGCGCCCTGCAGTCTAGTGTCAGGCTGCACATGGCACTTCATGCCAGGGCAAGTTTTCCTTCCCTCCCTTGTACAACCAAAATTATGAGTGCAAATTCAGCCAGTTTAATTATCAAGGCTGAGGCATTTTGTTTCTCTATTTAAATGTCAGGTGCCCTTTATGATTTGAGTTTAGTGTTCTTGCAGTAGAAAATTTGAACTCGTAATACCTGTGAGTGAGTATATGGCTACCTTTGTGCTCCACACACATTCCATGGCAGAGATGACCATCCCAGAAGTCATGGAGAGAAGCTGGATGGTTCAGATCTGGAGAAGCACTTCAGCAAAGCCGACAGCAAACCACTGCCTGAGGAGTACTGGGGGGAGCATCACTCTGGGCATGACCTGATGATCACTTCAATTCCTTTTAAAGTGATGCAATAGGACTGTGGCTTAGAGCTATTTACCGAGCTCACACCACCAGCTTTGCTGTGAAGTCCCACGCGGGTTCCTGGCCCCTGTGCGCCTGGCAGCCCAGACTGGCTGCAGCACTGTGCAAGGCGGCTCCCTGCATCTGTGCAGTGCCACACACCCCCTCAGGCACCATTTGCAGCGTGTCTGCATCACCTTCCCAGCGTACCCCATAGTCTTCACATTGTCTCCTGCTATCTGTTACCACAGAGTACAGAAAGAAAAAAGAAAAAACATCTAAGTCCTCACATAAAGCTGACAGCATGACAACCTTGCTTTTAGAAAATTTCACTGGCCATGTATGTCACAAGACATCAAAGATTGCTTTCAAACCTTCAGACAGTCATCAGTCTCATTTTTCATCACAGTCCTCCCAACAAATTAATACCAGCCTTCTGCATCTTATGACTGAAAACAACATACCTGTTTCCCACAAATCCTCATCAGCCTCCTTACTCTGCACTTACTCCAAACCCATCTCCTAACACCCTGCTACTTCCTGACCACTCATCTCAACCTTCCTTTTACCCTTCTCACACACTTTTTTAGCATCTATTCTATACATACTCACAGCTCTACAACCCAACAGAAACTTTGTAAAACCTTAAATTCAACAAAACGCAATAGATCACAAGGATTATTTTCCTTTGGCAGTATGACACAATCAGCATCCAGAAAGTATACTAATAAATACAGTTTCCAGATCAACACAAATCATACAATTCACATACATAGATCTGATATGCATTTTAATCTCCCAGCGTCTGGTGGCACAGGACTTCCAAGTAGTTGTTATTGTCTGGTGAATTTACCAAGGAGGGATGATCTACAAGACCAAAAGCACACAAAAGTGACAAAAAGAAAAAAAGCTTCGCAAATAGGGCAGCATTTTATTTTGTTTATCAACACCTAACTTAAAGGGGAGAAAACAAGAAGGCTCTAGCCATATCATCCTCAGAGCAGACTGAATCCATACCAAAATGGCCAAAGGTTTGCTCCAACTGATACTGCTATACAGCATTAGAAAGCAGATTTTTGTCACCACTCCCAATTTTCACATACACAGATCACTCTGTGTATTCAGATACTCTGAAACATGGGAGAACTTACCACCCCCAGACTGTAAAAGTCAATATAAAATAAGTGTAACCATCCAAATCTTTTTTTAACTTACTTATAACTCTCTATCATAATTCACCAACTCCCTCACTGTATTTAACATACAAAGAAACTTGCACTTTTCTAAGGAAAAATAATCATACGTTTCCAGCAAGACATATCTGTATGTTCCTTTGGTTCCAAATACAAAGTGAAATATAAGAAAATTATATTGACTTGCTAATTATTACAGAAAGAGTTTACATTTTTACAGTATGCTTCCTTTTCAGCTTTTATGTTTTATGTCCTACTTTCTGGTCTATGAAAAGAATTCTTTGCTTTTTACTTTTAATTATCTTCTCTTTACCCATTCTTCATTTCTTAGTTGACAGGATATTATTACTCCTTATGGAGAATGCTCTTCAATAACTAGGACCACTACACTTTAAAACTGCATCTAATTCTTCTCCCTTCCTCACCCTGCCTGAAGCAGTTGCCATTGAGCACCTGCTCTTTTGAAGGAGTTTCATCCATAAATCAATTTTCAAGAATCAAAACCAGAGCATTAGTTGTTACGATAAAATCTGAACTTTGCTATGCAATGAAGCTACAGATACTGAAAACTAATAATCTAAGTCAGTGTTAATGGATTTCTGTGTCACTTCCATTACAACTTTCTTACCTGACCTCTACAAAACATCTCTTGGTTTAATGCAAAGGACAAAGTAGAAGAGGCACACAGCCTTTCTAGTTGAGATTTCTTTGTTAAAGCTATTCTTACTGCTAGCAGATGCAGCTTCTTATAGCTTCATCTTGAACGACATTTTCTCAGATAAAAATCTTCTCCAGTCCGTTACCTGTCCACAAAAGTTGAGAAATTTCATTGTTTTCAATAATGTTTTGCACAAAGCAGATAAGGGTGATCTGACATCATCAAGATAACAGAAGAGTATTTAGAAGTCAATAAACGTTGTTAATGATTTCTATGTCTGATAGCTAAAATTCCAATTTTAGCTTCCTAACAGAGTCAGGAGACTGCAAATAACTCAGTAAGGCATCAGATAAAGGAAAAAAGCACCCGACTGCTCAGTCAATAGCCACCCTGAAATTATAAAAGCAGAAAGACATGCCGTTTCCCAAAGACAGTCCAGGTCTTAATCATATAAAGAAATAGCTTAAAGCATAGCTTGCTTTTCCCTCCACCATTTTTTTTCTTTTTTTAATAAAAGCTTCCTTTTCTCCCAGCAGTCTTTACATATAGCAAGGTAATGTGTTCTTGCAACATCTTGCATTTCCAAAAGTCATTCAAGCTGTTTGTCAATCTGTCCTAAAATGTCACATCATAAAGAACTAGTCATGTTTTCTACTTCTCATGTGAGGCTCCAGTTGTCACCTAAACAAGTAAAACTGAGGATTTTTTTTTCCCATATCTAAAGCAACTTTGTCTAAAATTAGTGTTAAAACTAACAACAACATGGGAATAATTTATTTCTGTGACATTTAAATTTTTTTATAAAAAGACATAAACCACCCCAGCCACAGACGTGGCTTGTTCTCGGAGACGAATCAGTAACACTTCCCTCCTGCAGTGTGCCTTTAACCAAGCACAGGAGCCAAGGGACGGGGGGAAGGAGAGAGGCCAGAAATGAGCTTTGCCTTCAGAAGTTTTCACCAGCCCTCCAGCTAGGCCAGCACAATTGCTGGATTTGAAATAGGTGTTCAGTTGGCCATTTTCAGGGAGGGGGCAGGGGTTCTGTAGTTTTGAGGCATTTTCTCATTGCTTTTTTGTTTGTTTGGTTTTTTAAACAAGTCTTAGAAAACAATGAAAACTCTTTAAAGAGGAAAGACTGGAGAAACCAAAGCTCTTCTGAATTTTCCTATTTTAAGTGTGTTTTTCAACTATTTATGTTGCTGTCCAGGTAAAGAAAAAGTCCTGATGATGTTCTAGGGTTTATCAGAGTATTAGTATTAATCAGAAAAAAAAAAAAAGAAAAAAAAAAAAAAAAGAGTTCACTGAACCTGAATATAATTGCCCTATTTACCTATATAGCACCTTCCATTGAAGCAGCCTCAACTCCTTTATAAAAGGTTTTGCAAACAGCACGTACAAATTTCTTCTACTAGACAGGGGAAAGGCTTTACAGGCCTGCATTTTTTTAATCTATTATATGTTATTTCTTTATTTATATGCCTTTATTATATGTATCATGCTAAGATAATAACTATAACTTCACTAGATCCCATGACACAGTATTCAGCTTTCCCAAAATTCATCCTGTACTATATATGTTCTTAGAAGGTTCTTTTTGGTACTTGCATTTACTGCTTCCCTGCAGGTAAAGAACGACAAACATGCATGCATAAATTTCACTTGGAAAGTAAACCAGATCTGCAGAACTCATTTCTGCTCCAAGCTAATGCACCAAGTTTCATTGCGACTGATGCTCTCGTAGTGCCATTCGCTTCCATGGTAGTATGGCTCCAAGTCTGTTGCTCTGACATGCAAATAAGAAAGCAAGATCCTTGTGGTACCATACCATACTACAGGCATGTTAAGGACAAGTTTATTTTGGTGGGCAAAAGCCTACTTTTCTTCCTGAAACCACTTATTTATTGACCGGCTTGTAGCTAAAATAAAAATCCAAACTTGCTTAGGCCACTGGGTTTAGGTTTACTGAGCTGTAGTGCTTCCATTTCAATAAAGACATGAAGTATTCGAAACTCAGTATTTCATAGATGAAGAGGAACCAGGAAAGTTGTTCTTGCTAGCTCATTCCTTTAGCATGTGGTGAAAAGGGCAGGCTACTGTACAGGTGCTGGCCAGCATCCCACTTCCAAATCCCTTCACCTTCCCTAAGGGCTGCTTTGTGAAGGCAGAAAAAGGGGAAAAGGAGGGGGAAAAAAAAAAAAAAAAATGAACACCAGCCTGAACACCTTCTGAAAAACTGTCTCATAATGCCAGGAGAGAGAAAAAATAAGATCACTTAAAAATACCTTTATTAAACATTTCATATAAGGTTTCTTGCCTCCACCCTCACCTTTCAAACCACAAGTGCCACTCAGGCCACTCAGATCCCATCACTATTTTGAAACCTGCCATGGCAGATAAGCAGAAAAGGCCTCTGCCATGAAGCTTTCGACAAATTACACTTCTGCCTTACCCACTGTACCTGCTGAATCACCACTTCTATACATGTCAATAGCTTTCCCTTTACTGTAGCAGTGAATGTTACATCTAAAAATTCAACCTCTTCATCCCAGCATTACCTAAACACTTAGAAGTGATACTAAATGAAACTATTAAACATCATCAGAATTAAAGTTGAAGAAAAAAAATGTTATCCCCAAGAAGCTGTTAAAATGCTCGCAACTATGCAGTATGACAAAGAGTTGTAAGAATCTATGCTTTAAAAAAAAATGTAAAGCAATCGTATCTGAAAACATGGGAAAAAAGTCTCTCACCTTACTTAAAAATCGTATTTTTCAAAGGCAGAAGCCAGTCTTTTTAGTAACAATCTCAAAAAAATTTTACTCTGAATTAAAAAAAAAATTATGGCCATATATAGTTAAAATATAACAAATAAAGGAAACATTCTTTCCCCACCCCCCAGGTATTTTTCCTCTAAGAGACTATTTATGTACACACACAGTTTTGTTGTCTCTCTGGTATCCCCCTCCGCGCACACACACACACACAGAGATATATACATGGAGAGTGTGCAAGAAAAATAAACACATGCTCTTACTGCCACTTTCTGAAAACAAACACAAGAGCTAACACCTGTACTCAATAAGTAAATAATAAGGAAATCCTGTCTTGTTTCTACAGGCCATTCCAATGGGTTTTAAAGAAACTTCCTGCCTACAGCCCTTAAAAAGCCTATGTCCCTCTATTTTTTCCAGAAAGGGACAGAAAATGGCAGGATAATGGAAATAAAACATCACGGAATCATAGAATCACTTAGGTTGGAAAAGACTTTTGAGATCAAGACCAACTGTTAACCCAGGGCTGCCAAGTCCATCACTAAACCATGTCCCTGAGTACCACATCTATGCACTTTTTGAACACCTCCAGGGATGGTGATTCCACCACCTCCCTGGGCAGCCTGTTCCAATGCTTGACCACCCTTTCAGTAAAGAATTTTTTACTAATATCCAATCTAAACCTCCCCTGGCATAACTTGAGGCCGTTTCCTCTTGTCTTATGGCTTGTTGTCTGGAAGAAGAGGCCTACCCCCACCTGCCGACAGCCTCCTTTCAGGTAGCTCTGGAGAGCAGTAAGGTCCCCCCTTGAGCCTCCTCTTCTCCAGGCTGAACAACCCCAGTTCCCTCAGCCGCTCCTCACAAGATTTGCACTCCAGACCCTTCACCAGCTTCATTGCCCATCTCTGGACACGCTCCAGCACCTCTACGTCCCTCTTGCAGTGAGTGGCCCAAAACCACAGTATTTGAGGTGCAGCCTCACCTGTGCCCAGTACAGGGGGACAATCCCTTCCCTTGTCTTCCTGGCCACGCAGTTTCTGATACCAGCCAGGGTGCTGTTGGCCTTCTTGGCCACCTGGGCACACTGCTGGCTCATGTTCAGCCGGCTGTCAGCCAGCACCCCCAGGGCCTTTTCCTCCAGGCAGCTTTCCAGCCACTCTGCCCCAAGCCTGTAGCGTTGCGTGGGGTTGTTGTGACCCAAGTGCAGGACCTGGCACTCCTCCTTGTTGAACCTCAGAAAATTGTCCTCAGCCCATCGGTACAGCCTGTCCAGATCCCTCTGCAGAGCCTCCTGCCCTCAAGCAGATCAACACTCCCCTCCAATTCAGTGTCATCTGCAAACTTACTGAGGATGCACTCACTCCATCCCCTCATCCAGATCGTCGATAAAGGTATTAAACAGGACTGGCCCCAGTACCGAGCCCTGGGGAACACCACTTATGACTGGTCTCCTGCCTGATGTAACTCCATTCACCACCACTCCTTGGGCTTGGCCATCCAGCCAGCTTCTTACCCAGTGATGAATACACCTGTCCAAGCCATGAGCAGCCAGTTTCTCCAGGAGAATGCTGTAGAAGACAGTGTCAAAGGCTTTACTAAGGTCCAGGTAGACAACATCCACAGCCTTTCCCCCATCCATTAGGTGGGATATCTTGTCGTAGAAGATCAGGTTTGTCAAGCAAGAAAATTCAGTATAGACTTTCACTGTACATACTAACCTACGTACATCAGAACCTACTGTAATTTGCATATTCAAGCAATTAATCAAACCATAATATCCAAGTTCTGGTTTCCCTTAAGTTTATTTGGCCAAAGTCTCTTGGAATGCTACAATAGTATAATGTGAAATAAATCACTCTAAATCCTTTCAACTCACTGTATGTTTATATATATATATAATCAGAAATAAATCAGGATCTCCTTATATTCATTCCCAGCTGAAGTCGGCTGGAATTATGCCACCGACTTCCATTCATGCAGGACCATGCTAAATGTCTCTGGTCAAGAGTTTGTTTTAATACCTATGAAATGCATTGCACATTTTGATGCCATATAAAGAACGACAGTAATAACGGTAAGTCAGCCTTGCATAAAACCATAAAATATTTTAAATAAATATGTTAAGACCTGCTTGAATAACAGAGGGTGCTGAATACTATTTAGTGCTTGTGACCACCTGCAGGATCATATCCAGGATACAATGCTAATTTTAGATTTCCGGATGAATGCCCACTATAGGATATGCTATTTTTACTAAGTTCTTACACGTCTGTCCAATGACACATCTCCCACTTCTTCCAGTTACCACTTGGCTCAGAACGGTAAACTACCACAAAGTTCTTTCACAAAACTCTCCTTCATATTCTCACTGATTTCACACAACAGAACTTAGGAATAAAACCAAAATAAATACCTGGAAACAGTATAATTAGAAGAGATCACCTGGGGTGTATATTAGTCTTCCCTCTTCCCCCAAAGTCTCTCTCCTCAAAGCCCAAAATAACAGTATTTTACATATATTATTGCAACTTTTAGTGCAATACACAGGGTGAAAAAAATCACACAGAAATACCCTCCACCTTCTAGGTACTCTTCCGCACACCTATACTATACCAACCACACCTGCCTCTGTTTTACCGAGTGGCAAAACAGAATCAAAAATGTAACAAACAAATGTGGTAATAAATGCAATACTGTACTCCACATAACGTGGATGTTGGGGACCACCATTCATCAAGTTTCAATTTAGACCTTTAAGTCACCGAGTACAACAGACAACTTGAGTTTTACAGAAGAGTTTATACTACAGAGCTGCTGTCTATTTTTCCCAAGGAGGTATTTTTAAGCAGGGTACAGGGTCAGCAAGTTTGGAATGAGCTTTAGCAATTAGGGTTTAAGATTTCGACCTTTCTACTCACATGCACTTCTTCCCTTACCTGCCACATTTCAGCAGGTACACTGACACTGTTCCAAGAGCTGTCTTCCATTATGACAGATTTTAATACATTTTTAATCATAGAGATTTAAATTTCAGCATAGTATTTGGCATACATCCTGAAGCAAACAATAAGATGTATCTTCTGCCAAAGTCTCCAGTGAAGACAATACCAATAGTTAGGGGTAAATGTCAGCCAGGAACAGTTACACGAAGCATAAAACTCCCCTGAGAAGGAAGAAGTCTTTATTTATTAAACTAAATGCAAATTTTTCATTCTAATAATTCTGAAATGTTTCTGTGGATTTTCTCAGGTATGCTTAATTAAACCCAGTCATCAACACCAACTTTGTTCGAATGTGCAATTAATGAATATGGCACAGAAGCAGCTTAGCCCTGGAGGAGTCTCTGACATTTGTTCATGGGGAAGACTGTTCATTAATTGCTCCCTTTGTTCTAAGCCTCTTCATGATATTTTTGACACAACACTAAAGTAATTGTGACTTACTCCTCACAGCTAGCGACATCTGCACTATGTTAATAAAACTACCTTTGAAAGATTTTCAAGTTGATATTTAAAGACACAGGGGAAAAAAGGTCTGGATGTGCTGACAGCGGACTAAAGAAGCTATAATAAAATTCTTACTATTATCTTTAAGTCCACTTTGTATTACAGATAATTTAAGCAAACATTTTGTAACCCACATTCACCATAATTAATGGAGTGAGGCAGAAGTTCACCATGCTTTTCCAACTGTGCTCCCACACCAAACTGAACCATAATGCTTCATAGGTCTGCTAATCGTAAGTTCTCAGACGACCGAGAAGATCGTTTTTTTGATTGCTTCAGTAAAAAACATTGCTTTTTTTTCCTTTTGGGTTGTTTTTTTGAGGGGTGGGGTTCTAAAGTAATAAAAGGTGGAGAGTAAAAGGATATGGCTCTGGGTTATGAAGTAACCACGCTGAACCAAAGATCTCTCTCCAATAGTTAAAACATGGTTGTTGCCATTATTTCACAGTTACTTCTGGAACTCAAAAGAGATAGGGCAAGCCAACCCATAAATCAAAGCACATACAGAGTAGACACTTCATGAGTTTGAAAAATTAACTTGTTTATCTCCATAACATGTTCATGGTATGATATCACCCATAGTAGAGTTCTACCGCAAAGCACATCATAATTCTTAGAAGAAACACAAACCAAATAATGAACAAGCTGCACCGAAAGTTCATACCTGAAGAACAACTGAAAGCCCTGTAGATCCACAGACTTTCAACACGCAAATGAAAACAGCATCCACCCTCAGAGCTGGTGACATTACTTCAATTATCCTGACCCAGTTTTCCAACCTGAGATCCAGTTTCTGTAATTCACATTATATAGCAACTCCTTCTGCCTGCCACTGATTTATATTAACACACGCCATCAAGTTTCATGCAGTTACATGTGTGAGAAACTCTACATTAGGTATTTCATTAGCTAATTGTACACCTCTAAGTACTTTAAAAAAGTAGCACAGCAGTAGGGAATATGGTTAGCTGGAACCTTCTTATCCAGTCCAAAAGGCGTCAGATCCTGCGAACAGCCAAGGCGAGCCAGAGAGCATAAGGCTGTGAGCCCAGGGGGGTGCTGGAGAAAAGGACAGAAGCTTTTCACAATTCTGCAGATGCTCATATCCAGTCTACTAGCTTCCACCACACTGTTCTCCTAGGACACGTGGGCTCTGGTTTCCTTTGAAGCTTTCCATTCCCACTTAGCCAAAACATCCTCCCCCCACCTCTTACTTCTGCCAGCTGTTTCTTCCCTCTTGCCACTACCTACCTCATCATCTTTATTCCCTGAAAGAGGCATTAAAGAAAAACACCAACCCTCCCACCCACACACCAGCAGCTGCCCTTCTTTGTACTGAGCTTCAGGACACAAAGCCACAGGAAAAAAACCAGCCAGCCACATCTCCTGCCGGCCCAAGCACCCCTGCTTGCCTGGAGTCCAGCAACTGCAATGTACTCAGCCTGGGCTTTGGGAATGCAGGAAAGGTGACCTGCACGTCTTCAGTGTGATAAAGGTAACATGGCCTTCAGTACATCTTCTGATGGCTAACTGAAGGGACGAGTTTGCACATGGCTTGTTCATAGAAACAATTTTACCTGCTCGGACACCATCTTGGCTGACTTCCTGGCAAGGGAAAGCAGAAAAGAGTAATTCCACCTAGACACAAAATACACAACAGGCTCTCATCTTTGATGGATTAGTCAGAGAGGGATCAGCAAACTACACCAGCACTGCCATTCACACCTTTTTATTTATATGCACAAAAGAATCCCTTGAGTATCTAGAGAATCATTTGGTCATTAATATATTTACACACATACAACCTATTAGCAGAATGCAGGAGTACCCTGGTCTGCTTTATACTTTAAGCATCATCTTACACATGACAGATCTAGCAGAACTAAGTCAAGTTCCTAAACAATAAAGCAAGGGATTTTTTTTTTTTTGCCTTAAAATGTACACAGAGATCATTTTATTAGCATTGCTATATTAAAAGGTAGATAACAAAACCTGTAGAACATTTATTTTCAAATTTTTTGGAACCATGAAGTAGTGCTAATGTCAACCCTCAATATTCCACCCTCCTTCATCAGCATTAAGCAACCTAACCTTTAATTGAGAACCCTACAAAAGCAACATACTATTGTATGTTATCTCAAACAACATACTAGGACTTATCGATCCCACTTTTGGAACCACAGCTGCAGTCTGAGGGAATGGAAAGGGAAATAACCCGAAGGATTTAGAAATTAAAACAGAACGACTGTACTTACATCTTACACAATACATGGACTTATTCACAGCCTGCAGCAAGGCTGCATGGCAATGTATACCATCAAATCAGAGGCAAAAAGTGGAGAAACACTTGCACTTACAAAGCCTTGATCAGCTTTCAGAAAAGAAAACTATATTAAAACCTCAAACTTCCATGTACATTCTTGTTACTGTAGTTCAATTAGCTTGTCCATGTCTCTAGTCCATTTAAATAAACGTAACTTCATAATTTACTGAAATTCTACTGATTCAGTTATATCTTCTGCATCCAGTTAAATCACATAATTATCTCTGCCTTTAAAAGATCCCTCTATAGCCATCGTAAAGGATTCATTTAAATTACATTTCTTTTATTCATTTTTTTCACTCTCGAGCAAAGGTTGCTCCATTCTTCCCCACAGTCCACCTTGCCAGAACAAAGTTAAGAAGTTTATGAATTTTAGATATAACACATAATCAATATTTGATGACGAAATTTCTTTGCTCTTCAAAGAGATGAGCTCTTCAGAGCTCAAAATAAAACTGTCAACTATCAGAACAGTGTCCTGATCTCTATTTCTATTCACTTTATCTTTTGGCATGGTCTTGCGCGCTAACCACTGGACTGAAGCTGTTAAGCTCTTCCCAGCAGAAAGGCCTCACTGTCCTTCCACTGTCATTTTGTTTGTCTTGGATGCTACAGCAGCATCTTGACTAAACAAATACAGGGAGCACATGATCTAGCCAGTATCACCGTTTGACAAACAGGAACAGATTGCAAGAATGTGTGTAGATGCATGCATGTGTATGTATATATAGGAAAAAAACCACACACACACGCCCCCATATATATAAAAAATATATGTGTATATAGGAACTGGAAAGTAAGGTTAATTTTGACTGCATACAGTAAACTAGGAAACATTTATAGTTACTATTTGAAAACAGTTCTTTAAGAAATTACAAGTGTCACTGATGCATTTTATAATTAATATAAAGCTTTTAAATTATACATAGATTTAATGTCAGGAGGGAGCATTACTATGATCTAGTCATCTAACTAGAATAATTTGGGTCACTGAGCCCTACCCAATAAATAATTCCTACATAGAAGTTACTGCTCAAATGAGATTGTCTATCATAGCCGACATTTAATTCTAATATATTGTTCATATATTACTAAAGTACCTATCAACACTCTAGTTTTACTATGTGGATGCATTATACTTGATCTTTCTTTGACGTTTCAGAGCCTTGAGCAAACCAAACACGTTGCCTGTGGGACACAGCTTCTAGTCAACAGAAATGCTAGAGTAAGGCTGTTAGCTAGCACCTCCAGCGTACTTCATGCCACACTGCATAAGACACCAGAAATTTCACTGGTTCAGTGGTTCTGCACAGAGTGACTCACAGCCACCACTTCACATGCTGAGCTATAATGGAATGCACTGGGAGCGACCATACCAAACAAACAAGTACAGACTTCTCTGTGTGAACGGAGTTTGTCTGTAGACACCTTGGGGTAAGGATGCCAGATTTCCATTCATTTCTGAATGGTCAGGTCCCTCACCAGAAAAATTGATAATGGAAAATTGATGCAACAGCTTTGTCTGGTGATGAGCTCCTGGGATCAAGGGATAAGGAGTATAGTTATCAGCCTAAATGTTGTTAAAGTGGTGAGAATACCTTGGGAGCTACTGCTGGGGGGGGAGAAAAAAAAAAAAGAAAAAAAAAAAAGAAAAGCTAAATGAAACATTTCAGAGGAAGGTACTAATAGTTTATATACCAGCTGCCATTGCTAAGGCTGAAGAGATTATCAGTTATGTCTGCTCATCACTTCTTCCCTGCTAGCTGTCTACAAAAGCAATTCCAAACTCTTTTCAGTCACAGCATGACATGTAAACCTGAAGAATAGAATACTAACTCTTGTTAACTCAAATCCTTATGACTCAGTCACAAAAGTAAGGCTCCCCAAAGCACTCCAGTTCACATAAGCCTAATGCTTGTAGGACTAAGTCATACAATGATGGAAGTTAACCCAAATGCTATCATGAAATCAAAGGGAGTTTCTTCTCTCAGTGTTTTGGGATGCAGGGTGGCATTAGAAATACCCAAAAGACAACATGAGATACTCAGGAACAGCCAGACAGTTTTTCCCGAGATTGATCATCCCAGTTATCAACTATTTATACATATTAATATACTCACAGAAACACTGTTCTTCATATGAAGATTGATGTGTGGAAAATAACTTTTTATGCAGAAGCAAGAACATTCAACACTTACACATGATTTATTATAAGGCTTAGAACATTTTAGTCATCAAATAAGCAAGACGGAAACAAGGGACTCAAAACATGCCACAAAGCAACACTTCCCGCAATGCAGAAAGTGGCAAGGGGAGACAAGCACTTGGCTCGGCAAGAACCAAATCTGCTGGTTAAAAACAGAAATCTCCAGATCCTCAGGTTTCATCTGTAATTGAGTTCTCCAGACCTGATCCACGGCTACCGATAAATCTTTCAAGGTGCCAGAATGTGCAGAGAGCTGGGAACAAGCATGGTGCCAACTGCTCTGCTCATTTCAAATGTAATTTTCAAAATTTTCAGTGTTGGCATTGTTAGCAATTTGGGGCTTATAAAAAAAGTCAAGATTGATGAGAGTAGCAGGGAAAAAAAAAAAACCTCTCTTTCAAAGGACTTTTTTATTGAGAATGCTAAAACTACAAAATTAACAAATACATGCATTTTTACAAACAATTCACAGTAGATCAAAAAGGTAAGTTAAGCACATTAATTGTTCCTTGCAAACAAATGGAGGTCCCTGTATTTGCAGTTATGCAATTCTTACATTTCTTCTCATTAAAATGTTAGTGATACGCCTCTGCAACAAGCTAGTTCTTTTTCTGAGCCTCCTGGAAGGGGGGGGGGGGGGGAACCCACAAAAAACTACAACACAGCATCTCTATAACTGAATTTGAAGGACAAGCTTTGTCAACAGTTGTCCTCTAAGATGGCTAACGTGTTTTCCTAAGAGGCAGATAGCCCATTGCAGGCAGTGCATTCATATGGGTACTCAAGGAAAAATAACACATTTGCTCAAGTTATTTTAAGAGCACTTCATGAGTACAGGTTTGGGAGACAAAGATAAAGACTCAAGTTAAATATTAGAATTAAGTGTTTACTTCTATTTCAAGACTATTTTTTTCAAACCCCAATACTGATCTCATTGGCCTTCAGATTAAATAGATTTGCAAAACAATTTTCCCTGCCAGTTATAGATAAGTAAGCAAAAATGGAATTTTCTAATAAAAGCTAGTTGCAAACTCAATTATAGAAAGGATACCGAAGGAAGAAAATGAGTCGCTGCACCCAGACCATTAATTTAATTTAAAACAATAGACTACAAGAGGGGAAAAAAAAAGAAAACAGTGATTCAGAGGTAGAACTCAGATCCCTCTTTTTGCTGTTGTTCCTAGTTAATGCTTTTTTTTTTTGTTACCAGCAGGTAAAGGATGATGACCAAGCTGCATGACTTTGTCTTCAAAATTAAAGACTTACCTAATGCTTCAGATAAGGAGTCTAACACCATGCAATCAGGAAAGCAAAAGAAGATAGACTGGAAAACCCTGCAATTCTGCTGGACAGTTCATGTGTGCCTATAGACTCTGGCCAAGATTTACAACAGAACTACATCACTTGCACAGGTCTCCAGGGCCCAGGGTAACAGCATTTTAGGACTCAGACCCACATTCATAAAGAGAAGCTTTTTCGCCCTACAAACACCAACTTCTTCACCTCTCGTATGTCTCTAGATCTGCACACATAAACTCATGCTTTTGGCAAATCGATGTAGAACAGTCATGTTGGTTTATACTATCAATTCCAACAGCATGTATCGGAATCCATTATAATTTTCCAATAGAGTAAGGTCTGACAGACAAGCTCTGGAAGACTGAGCTCCAGTTTTTATCAGGTTATTACCCTGAATTTCTCCACTTCCTGACATGCTCAAGGGCAGTGCAATGAGGTGTTGCCTCTCAGGCACCTCAGTCCTGAGCAGATGAGTCTAGACTGCTGGTGAAGATGGGCATACATCTGCACCTCAGTCCATTTCCAACCTCCACAAGAGAGCCTGTCACCTCTTACAAAACTAACATAAGGAAAAGCTGTATGAATATGCTTTAAACCACTGAGGCAAAATCCACCAGAGCTCTTCTTCCAATCATAGATTTCATTGTTACTTGAGGGACTAACCAGAATCTTTACCTGCACACACAACCTTCCTATCCCCTCCTTCCTCACCCGGTAACACTCAATGCACACCTGCTGTTACGCTGAGACCGGTGCCTATGGGGCCTTACTGGGATCTGTGGCCATGAGTAGTTCAAAGACAAAAAAAGTGTTTTTAAAAGGATCAGTTCCCTGATGCTGTCTACAGTATGGCTCCACATGAAGTTACATTGGCACAACTAAAAGGACCCAGTAGAGATCTGACTACTGAAAGAAAGACCCAGAATTACCAAGGAGGACAATAAACTACAACACCACTCTCTGCCTGGCACAGCAACGTCCACCTATATCTGCCTGCCTTCGGAGAACACTGCATAGAGTGGGTTTCAGGTCACAAAGAAAAGCTTTTGTTACATTACAGGAATTAAGGGGGTTTTCTAGTTGTTTGTTTGGGGTTTTTTGAAGTATTTATCAAGTGAGAGTCAGAATATGGATTTGCAGTGTCAGAAACAGGTGCAGGAAACACCACCAACACTGTCTTTAGCTACTTCTGCATTACAGATAGTTCATAAAGCTCTTAAGAGTCATCAGACTCTTGGCCTACCCCAGGCTGATATGCTTTGAAGAACACTATCAGGTAACAGTCCTCTCTATTCCTTTCCAAAGCTGAAATCTCATCTTTTGGCTAAGCTATGAGTCCCATGTTGCAGTTCTGGATAATATGACATCAGATGCTAGTAGCAATTTTGCACACTTACTCTCTCATAGACATTCTTACTAAACATTTCAGTATCATTGCTTAGGCTTAAAAAGCAGCAAAGAAAAGCATGCACTGGAGCATTAGAAGCTTTGATAAAAATATAAGATAGATAAATATAAGCTAACAATATAGATAAAAATAAGAATACACACACAAGGCATTTTTGATGATAAAAATCTAATAAAACAACCATATAAGCCTGCTGCAAGTTCAGAATAGGAAAGCAAACAAGACATAACCGAAGAGGCCATCAACAACCAAACTCCTATTAAGTAACATACCAGCCCAAGACTGCAGACAATCCCTTTCCACAGCCTCCAACTCTGACTTAGTAAAGAAATCCTAAAACTTTGCCAGACATTGAGAGGCACATGACCTGTCCTCCCATAACTGGCAAGGTCAGAAGTTTTATTCCACTACTCAGCAATTTCACTTCTATCAGGCAAGGTCAACAGAAAGGGTTTCATCCCGTATGTCTTCTCCCATACCAAAGCCATTTCAGCAGTGCTCCCAGAGTACGCTTCATAACTGGGGGGGGGGTGTGTGTGTGCCAATGCAAGTATTAGTGGGCTTCGATTGAAGCCAGGTCACTGAAGTGATCCAGAATATGAAAACACACACACAAAAAAAAAAAACCAAAAAACAAAAAACTACAGCAGGAATTTCTGAAGTGACTTTATGCTGGAGAAAACACAGTGCAGAACAACTACCTAAACCTTTGGGGTTTTAAAACATAATGCAAATATTCATTCACGTACCTCTCTTTGTAGATTTCACCAGCAATGGAAACGAGTGATTCAGCAACAATCTTACTGCAGATCAGAAGAACAGGCCCCAAATTTATTAAAATATTCTCTATCTACAGAGACCTTATAGATAACTTTACATTAATTGTTCTTGATTCTCAGTTAAATCTAAGTCCAACCAGAAAGCACATGAGTTTAGACTGCTGGTGAAGACGGGCATAGATCTGCACCTCAGTCCATTTCCAACCTCCACAAGAGAGCCTGTCACCTCTTAAAAAACTAACATAAGGAAAAGCTGTATGAATATGCTTTAAACCTCTAATAAAGTGCTAAAAAAAAATAGCACTCTGGGCTTCCACCTGAACTAATAATTCAGAGAAGGAAGGCAGCAGCAGAGAAAGCAGCTCAATTCTGAAATTCAGAGGAGTGAGAAAGTGGGAAAATCCCCAGTTTGCAGTATGGCTTATCTCTTCAGGCTATCCAATACATTTTATAAGCCAACCCTGCAGCCACCACACATGCTTTAATTCATTCATCACATGTATTTAGTAAAGCCTAAGAAAGCATCACAGTATTAGAGAGACAGAGGACAGCAACTCACTGCGTTTCAGCATTCCGAAAATTGTAGTTTCTGTAAGCTTCTCCTAAACCAAACAAATACTGCTAAGTTTTGCTTACATATTGCTGTTCATTTAGCAAGGACTTAAAAAAAAAAACAACCAAAAAAACCCACAGCAAATTATTTGCCAAAGATTCAGAGCCTGAATAACATCCTCCAAGTGAAACAGTAATTTCCATTACCGGGGTTGGTAGCCACAGAAAGGTCAACCAGTTCTGTCAGAAATTAAGATCCAACAGTTCTAAAGTATACTGGAGCTCAGGGACATATTCTAATTTTAAAAATTGGAAAAGGAATGAAAGACTATTATCTTGCTATCACACAAGAAATTTCACAACACAGATAAACTAATTGGAGATAAGTTTGGAAATGACAGCAAAGCTTACACATTACACAGCTTTTAAACTTTTTCTGAAATAAATCTTTCAAACTGAAAGGAAAAGATAACCTTTGAAAAGGTAAGTTTTAACAGTTGAACTAAGCTCAAGAATTTCACCTGCAAAGGCCTCAGTGCATACTGTATATCAATTCCAGCTTTCTGCTGGGATCTTCAGTGCTACTATCACCAACAAACATCAGCTCTTTTGTGAAGTTGCCTGACTTTCTAATATGCTGGGACACAGGTACAGATTTCTTCCCAAAATGTCCCCAAATATATTATTAAAAATGAATCTTTATTTATACAAAAATAATGAGCATGGAGATAAAAGAGTTGATTTATACAGCAGACAACTGGATTGCATCAAAGTACCTCAGGGAAGACACAAATTTGAGAATAGATGCAGGTACAAATCCACTAGATGACAACAGAATTGCATGCCTTACGCTTTGGAATATACATTCTAGCAAAAAAAATCAAGAGCAGGACATTAATTAGTTTGCAGTTTTGAGGTCATTAACTTGGTTTACATTTGCTTCCTTGCTGACAAATGTGCTATACTTAGAGGCAACCTGGCAAATTTCTTAAATAAATAATCGGACACATTTACACAGCAAACTAAAATAAAAGCCCAAGCCTTTTTTGGAAACAGTTTGCTGTTTCAACAACAGATTTAACAGCAAACTGTACATTAACTGCACAGTTCAAGCTGTGACATTCCCCAGGCTTCTGTAAGAATTGCAGATAGCAGACTGCCACCTGTCTTCCACAGGTCACAGCTGCAATGCTGCAGCTTGGAAATTAAAACGAGCCTGCCGAGAATAGTTGACAAACCCATCTCAAAAGGGTCAGTTGGAAAAAGGTCTAGTGTCTGACAAAAAAAAAAACCACAAAACCAACAACATTACAAAAAAAACCACCACACCAAAAGACCTCGTTCTTGTGAATCAGTTACAGCTTTATGAAACACACTAGGAAAGTGCAAATGTATAGTCTGTAACTTAAAACTGTTTCTGAATGGGGACGTATACCCATGCCAAAGAGGATAAAAGGATGATAATGAAGAGAAACAGACGGATTAACAATAATTTGGAGAACTCAGCACTGAGAAGAACTGCCATTAAATATCTCCATAAAATGATGTTACAGAAAATGAGAAGTTCCTCAGTGCTGCTTCCTATAATTACGGCAGCAGCAATACCAATTCATCTCAGGAGCTGTAGTAACTTTAGAACATATACTACTAAACATCAAGATCATATCAAAATTTTATAAACCAGATGTTACATCTCAAGCTAAATCATACATCATTGCTAGTAATAAATCAGTCAACACAACGTATTAACTAATTACTAGATGATGATTTATATTTAAAAACAGTGTCAGATTACACGCACCCTCCCCCCACCACCACTATCAAACGATAGTACTGGTAGTACACACCTACTATCAACTGATGGTACAATCAACTATCCACTTACGTGTCCTACAGCCTAAAGGTAACCCCCAGCCAACACTCCAAGTGATGCAGCCCTTGCAGACCAGAGCACAGACAGGGGTCTGGCCCTGCTCCTCCGGGGGGCTCAGCTGCTCCCTTGGCTGAATTCCTGCACACAGTCTCTGCCACAGACACTGAAGTTCGCCAGAGGCTTGTGTTGGATTTCTGCAGTTCAGGGCTTGTAATGTAGTTTATTCACTAGGAAGTAATGAACTTCATTCAGTGAAATTCCTGTATTTGTATAACACTACATCGTGTTTGTGTAAGACTATATCAACAGAAGTTCGAACACACGTGGTTTCCCTAAGTAGCTGGGGGGAGAAAAAAAGAAAAAAAAAAAAGCACCACAACTCTTTCTTCTGAAAACAGCAGCAACACATAGTTACCACCCTTTGCATCTCTGCCCAACAGGAAATGAGTACAGCTAACCTGATATAACCAAAGTTTATGGATCATTACAAAGTGCAGAGGCACTCCTACTACCTGCAAGTATTTTAAGAAAACAGCAGTGGTTAAAGATTAAAAGAAATGAGACACTACAGATATTAATGCCTTCAGCTTTCTCAACCAAAACAAAACTGTTACAACATCCTAAGGCATAAGCAGTACAACTTAAAAGTAAGCGTTTATACTACTCAGTTCAAAACAACCTCTCAAACAGAAAAGTAAACTGCCACCCTCCAGAGCAAAATCTTAGCTCTCAGCAGGACTCCTCACAGCTGTTCAGTGTTAAAATGAGAAAATGAGATGAATCCATTAGTAAATGTAATAAAGTTAGATTATCAGTACCTGCTGGAGAGGGACGTGGGAACGCAGCACAAAATACAGAAGCCTACCAAAATCTTTCACCGGATGAAGCAAAGTACCTAAGGCCATACCTCAGCCTTTCAAGGCAGCAGCACACTTCTGACTGAGTACGCATTATGTGTGTGACACCACCAAATTCAACAATTCTTAGTAAATCAAACTTTGCTACGCTGAGTCAGAGCCTTACTCACGTAATAACCAGAAGATGCCGAAATGGCTAGAGCTATGAACTAAGACGCAGTTCCCGTTGTGAAAAATTCTATTTTTACAGTGCTCTAGCCAGGCTAGCATCAGACCAGCCCACCTCACAAAAACTGAGAGTAAGAGCGGCTGGTTAGCTTTCAGGAAATACGGTCTTCAAATGTGCTACCTTGGGACCGCTGGAGCACGCTATTACTATAACTTTAACAACAGTTTTTAATTTTAGGATGTTTTTCTTAGCTGCAGCCTTGCAAATTCTAACCATCTTCGCAAGGGTGCATGTGCACGCAGGCACAGCCAGCTCCCGCAGCCCGCTGTGCTGCAGGGATGCACCGAGGGCTCCCCCCACCCCTGCTGCCCCACCACGAATAATCTCGGGCAGATTATCGTTGTGTCAATCTACCGTGCATGCTTAGCATCTGGAATGATACAACAAACCCCAATAGCTGTCATTTGTCTGGCAAGCGATCCTCACAGAGAGATGGATTAAAACAACAGACCGAGGTGTTTCCTTCTGTGTCGTTGGGGAACGGTGACTCCCAAACTCTGCAGTTCAGAAAACGCCAAATATACGGTCACACCACAGACCGAAGCCAGTCCAGTTAAACAGCGGCAATGTAAAGTACGTTAGGACTTCAGACCGCGCTGCGCGGGCATCCCACGGACAACCCCACGTTCCTCGGGCCGCTGCCGGCGCCCTCCGCGCCGCTCTCAGCAGCGGGAGCGGCAGAGCAAACTTCACACGCCGAAGTGTGACAACCCCCCTCCAAAGCGTTCCGGAGCCACCGGCTGCCCTCCCGCAGTCCGAGTTCGGCGGCCGCGACGCACCTCACGCTCCTGGGCCGGCAAACGCCGCCGCGGGAGCGGCCCCGGGGGCAGGCGCAGCGCGGGGGTCCCGCCGCCCGGAGCGCCGGCGGGGCGCACCTGGGGGTCAGCCCCGCGGGAGGTGCGGCCGCCCGCCCGCCTGGCGCTTCTTTCCCCAGGCGAACAGCACCGGCTGCGGGGAGCGCCCGCCCGGTTTGAAAAGCTCGGTGGACTCCGGGGGTGGGGCCGGGTAATGCCCGAGACGGGCTCCGGGCGCCGGCAGCGCCGCTCCGCCTCGCCGCCAGCTCCCCCTGCCGGCACCCAGCCGCTGCGGCGGCCGAGACCCCCGCCGGCCGCCTCGCCCCCCCCCCCCGCCCCGGGCTCGCCGGTGGAGCCTGGGGCGCAGCCCCGCCGAGCCCAGGCGAGGCGGCCCCGGGGAGGGAGAGGGCGGCCGGGGACGCGCCGCCCCGGCGGCTCTCGGACAGCCCCGGCGCCCCCGGCCGCAGCACCGCGCGGGGGTAGAGGGGCCGCAGGGGGTTACCTGGAGGCGCCGCCGGGCGAGGGCGGGCGCCGCCGCCGCGCTGATGCCCCGCTCCCCGGCGCGGTGCCGCCTCACGCCGCCATGGCCGCAGCCTCGCCCCGCGCAGCCCCGCCGAGCCGCCCGCGCTCCGCTCTCTCCCACCAAGTTTGCGGCGCGGCAGCTGCGCGCCTCGCCCGCCGCCCCCGCGCCCGCCCGCCGGCCGGACCCAGCGCCCCGCCGCGGGGGAGGAGCAGCGGCAGCCGGGGCGGCTGCGACGGCCACCCGTGCCCGGCGGTGCGCGGGTCGCCGCACAGCCCGCAGCCGGCGCTGCCCCGGGCTGGGGCGGTCTCGCATCGCTCCCTTCCCTCCCCCGCGCTCCCCCCTCCGGGCCAGCCGAGAAGTTGCAACTGGCTGAGATTGTCGTGCTTGGGGGCTGGTTGTTTTTTTGGTGGTTTTTATTTATTTTATTTTTTCTTTACTTACCGCAGCCCCAAAAACATGACCTGGCGCCTCTCCCGCCGATCGTATCTGGGCAGGGGCGCCCCAGCGCCGGTGCAGCCAAGCACCACGCAGCCTGGCGAGCTGCGGCAGCGCCCGGGGGTCACGCACGGAGCGAGGGGAGGAAGGAGGGAGGCGGCGGGCGAGGGGCAGCCTCGCGGGTGCCGGAGTCCGCAGGGGCTCCCGCGGCATGGGGGTCGCGGCCGGTGCCCGGGGCTCTCGTCCACCCCACGGCCCCGTCCCGCTGCGCGGGCAAGCGCCACCCCCCGCGTTGCGCTACGCGGCGCGGCTCGGGGGAGCGCGTTGCTGACATTTTCGCCACCACGTAAAAGCCTGCGGCCAGTCCCTCCCCGGCCCCTCCCCTCCCTCCGCGGTAGGGGTTGACGTGTCAGCCCCGAAAGTTCATTTCTGGGCCCTGGAGAGTTCCCCGCGAAGGTCCGGTGAGACGTGGCACTGCCGCGCAGGCGGCCGAGGCGCGCGGCTCCCCCAGGTACGTGCGGTTGCGTTTCCGCGCTCACC
The DNA here is from genome assembly GCF_015220075.1 of Falco rusticolus. Lineage (NCBI taxonomy): Eukaryota > Metazoa > Chordata > Aves > Falconiformes > Falconidae > Falco > Falco rusticolus. Next base: position 82,377,907 of record NC_051189.1, read on the forward strand.
CTATTTTCAACGCATGCCTTCGTGTGTAGCCGGCACAGCTGTATTAATTTCTGTTGGTACATGTACTGTGATGAATTCCATCAAAGTTGTGTTTTCTTTTATGGCAGTGTTTGCACGTTTCTACTACAAACCGCAGCTGAAACTGACTTGTGTTGTTTGCAGCAAGACCTCCATTTAGGAGACTAAAAGCACCCAGAGTTTATTAAAACAAACAAAACCATGGAATAAATCCATGCTACAGTAATCCTATAAAAATATACTTAATTAAACCAACTAAAATCAAAACTTATCTGCAAGCCAAAATGTTGCAAATCCAAATTGCCTGAAAAATCCAGCTCAAGGGAGAATGTTACTTTGGCAATGTTATAAAAGAAACTTGTTCAAGTAGAAACTTTAATGGAAGTTTGAAATTATCATTACAAATGAAGCTCTGGAATTTGGAAGGATCTTTCTGATTGCTTGTTGGTATTAAAAAAAAAAAAAAGAAAAAAAAGAAAACCACAAAAAACACACACACACAAAAAAAAAACAACCAACCAAGCAAACCACAAAAGCCAATACTAAGGGCCAAACTTCTTTCCATTACAGTCATGTAATGCTGACAGTCAAGGATGTTTCCTTATTTATAACAAAGTTTTGTAAGACACTAATATAATGTATACCTTTGTAGGATTACTTTCTTGTGTAATTCCCTTGGGTCCAGAAAACACTTGTATAGAAAATAAAAGAATCCATTTTATGCCTAAAAATTGCCATTAAAGTAAGTGCAGATATAAGACAATTCATATATATACACTCTGCTAACTTGGTTGGAGTGGTTTTTAAGACGTTATCAAGTTCACATCAGTAAGTTCCATACTTTGCATGTATCTCCACCTATTACAATAAGTTTAGATCTTTTAATGAGGAGATATACCTGTTTTTCAAACTGTTGGGGGAAAAAAACCCACCAAACATCCATACTTTCTGAAAAAGTAAGCACTGTGTGTGCAAAGCCAACTGCCAGTAAGAAAACATCAAAATCTTAGCACCAGAGTGATGTACATTTTAGCCCCTAACAATTTCTCTGTAGTCTGGCTGTGAAACGATGGGCGTATATGTAGAGAAAACCCAACCAACCAACGAAAAAAAAAAAAAAAACAACCACCAAAACCGCAAACTCACAACATTTATAGCTTTCTCTGATACTGGATTAATGATGTAAAGTACATCCTAATAAAAATTCCACTGGAATCATACTTTCTCTGTATCATCCCCAGAGGTTTTAAGCTATGCTTTATAACTAACTTCCAATATCATGTAAGAACGCTAACAATGTCAATTCTTAATTCTATTTAATTTTATTTTATTTTGAGAAGCTCATGGGCCAAGATGTTTGAAATAAAGCTACAAAATATCAAAATGTAATATTATTTAGTGTTACATGTTACTTTGTGCTATGCCTAAGTGATCAGGTGAGTTGAGCAAGCGAGACCAGCAATTTTAGGCAATGAAATCCCCAGAGCTACTCTTGCAAGTAGGGGCTCAGGGGGTTTTGGGTCTGTACAGGTACCTTGCACAGTGATGTCTTGATTCCAGGCTTAGCCTCTCTGTGCTACTATAACCAAAACAAATAATAATATCCTAACATAATCTAGGAGGATTATGCTTAGGGTAGGATAGAAAGCAGCAGGAGAATCTCTGCTATCTGATTTAAGGAAAGGAAGAAAAAAATCCTCGGTGGACTACTTTCCAATTCCACCCAGCTTTCCTTCCAGTATGATCTCTTCCTCCCTCCTCTGCCCTGTATTTTCTGTCATTATATTTCTCACTGTTACTAATTCTTGATCCCTCCTTCCAACAAAACAGAGCCTAGCACGTTAAGGGATGGCAGCATGTGAGAGCAGCAAGGTACTGCAGTTGGAAGAGGAAAGACTGCACAGCACCTTCAGGCTTTTGGCCAGTTTGGTGCAAAGCCAGATTTCAGCTCCTCCCTGTGGTGGCAGGATATAAGGAGTGTTAGAAAGCAGGGAAGCGGGTGGATTTCCATCTGTTTAGGTGGGAAAGCCATGGAGTAAGGGAAGGCCTGTCTTCACATTACACATCAAAAACACCTTGGCTAGTATGTCTGTCTTTCATCCTTTAGAAAAACAAAGTCAGATACTGTAAGCCCAAAGTTTAAGTTAGGTGAAAAGGAAAACGAAAGGGGGGGGGGGGGGGGGGAAGGGAGGGAGGGAGGAGTTAGCTTCAGTAAAACTGAGCCTGGAGCTATGCTTCCATCATAGGGAAAAAAAGCCTTTGCTTGCTTCACAGCAACAGAGTTCAAATGTTTTATTGCCATTGCATGCTGCTTCTTTCACTCCATTGAACACATAAGTTGTTTTTGTTTGATTCACAAGAAATACGCAGAGAAAAAATTTGAAATGTCCCAGTTAATTGCCTGCTCTATTTTTTTTTTTTTTTTTCAACCACATCACCTATTACTCAGGAGAAACCCTCCTGGTGACCAGAAACTTTCCAGAGCAGACCAACCAGAAGCATGGTGCATATGAACAAGCTCCCTTTCCTGAACCTGAACCAATGCTAAAGAACAGAGTTTTTGTAGTCTGGTATCTCAAATCCACCCTGCTTATGTGACCTTGCTGAGACCTATTCACCAGGTCTACATCGCTGTTTCTTCCTTCTTTCCCATTGAGGTTCAGGAAGTATTTGGCTTGCTGCAATTGAGTTGAGCAAGTGCTTAGCATTCCTGCCTGCATTGAACAACATCATCTTCCAAGGCTGGATCATCATGAGTCTGCCATTTTAAAATATGAGGGACTTCTGATGTTGTTATATGTAAAAATAGGAATGACTTCTTCACCCCAGGAAAGCAGTTGGCCCAGAGGATTTAAGTTTGCCATCCTCAGGTGCTTCTGGTAGGAAAGTATAAAAGTTAAAAAGCAGGACATGCAAGGCTGTAGCTGTGTATCTCCAGTAGTGCGTACCCCAGCAGCAGACAAAAGACATGGTCAGACTGAACAAAATTTTAATTGGCGTAGCAAAAGACACCATCGCAATACTTGCTTTAAATCACAGGGAAATAAATGTCAGAGTTACAAACTCTCTGCTGTTTTCTGTCAAATTATTGTCTCACGTTATGTGCTGTATTTAAAGGTTACACTGACTACTATCTGTAATAACTATGAATTGAGAAAAGCGAGATGAGATTCTAAATTACTTGGCTTTTGAGAGCTAGATGTTCTTCTGATGAGTTTATATTTACTGTTTGTGATCAAAAGAGAGAATAAAGTAGTATTTCTCATGGCGTTCCTGTGATTAAAACTCTTTATAAACCAAATGGTTTATTTTTATGAATGCATAAGGTGATATTTTCAACACAACTATATAATATCAATAAAAGTGCGCTTGCATTTATAAATGTGGGAGCTGATTTTTAGTACTAGCCTCTTTCTTTTCATTAAAGTCTCTGACAGATAAGGCAGTTAAAGTTGTTATATGAGCCTTAAATAAGGGCCATGTAACTTCATGTCCCTAAAAGTAGTCAGATATTTGGTGAAAATGATGAATTCTGGGGTACTGATTCATGTGATCTGAAAAAGCCATCCATTTCCTGATTCACCTTCATATCTCCTCCAGGGAAAAAAAAGAATATTTTACAATTAATAACTGCAGTCAAACAATTTTTATGTGTATGTTTTTCTGTCTTTCAGCCACTTCTCTGAAATGATACTTCCAGAATGAAGGAGAAGATAGGAGTGACAACGAAGAATGCCTTGGAGAAAACCAGTTTCAAAGTTCGAGGAGTAGAAATAAAGAGAATATTAATAACTCTGGTCTCTTAAATAGGTCAGAATTATGAAAAGTTACAAAACTGAGGCATGAGCCCTATTATATTTGAATCTAGATTCACATAATTTTAAGTTAATACATAATAAAAATATTGCATTATTTTTCCTCTGCTTTGAATTATGATATATTCTGCTGCTTTATGCAACTTTCTTGTATAGAGTAATTTGAATTTTAATTTTTCTGTTGTTGGCCCCAAGACACCTCCTCAGACTAAGCTAGGGTATATAGTAGCAGTCCATTTAGTTGCTCCTCTCTGTCTGCAGGTCCATATTCTTTAATGTTGGATTCCTGTGTTACTACATCACCCAGCAGTACAAGTAGAATTTAGATAAAGAATACATATATATGACCTTATCATGGCCAAATGGTCTAAAGCACAGGATATAGAGCTTATCTAGACTTGAGGCTTTTGTGCTGGCCTTTTGGGGCATGTGTGAGTAGGGAGGATACTTGGCATAACACCTGCCTTTATAGAATTAGACCATCACAATTTTTAGAAGAAATCTTAACTGGCTGTGCAGTCCTCATACTTGGGCAGCATTTCTGTGACACTGATCTAGCACTAGGAGCCCTAAACCAAGTTTACCCCATGAAAGCACACAGAGCAGGCAGTGAGTTCCAGGTAGCAAGGTGTACAGCATGGGAAGGGACAGTGGAGTTGTCAGTCACAAGAATTTCATAGTAGATTCTCCAAGTAGGCCAACCCCTAAGTCACTTTTTAAAAGTGGTTTAGCTAAATTAAAGCAAATCCCCATGTGAACATTCTTGTTCTGCTTTAAGCATATCCTAAATCCACTAAAAAATGCATGTAAATTAAAGCAAAATGAACAAAACCCCGGCTAATTAGTAAAGGGTTTTCCCATAAAGATTCTCACTGATTGTCTTTAGAAAGAGTTCATTTACCTCTTTAGTTAAGCACAGGCAGCGTATTTATGTGACCAAGATCTCGTTCACCCTTTACCTTCTCACTCTCTGAGACTCACTGTGAACAAAATAAGCTAGAAGTACTTGTCAAGAGGGTTTACGTAGGAAGTAAGACAGTCAGGAGCTTAACAAGATGCATGACATACTATAATAGATTCATTTTTTCAGCCATACATTCCCTATCAGATCAGATCAGATAATTTAGTAGAAGCAATAAAACTTACAAGTCCAGTTCAGGTGACATTTTCCTCAGTTGCAACTACACTGTGTTCAGTTGTCTGTTAGGAAAAAACAGGATGGTGGTGTTTACAGCCAGTTTTTTTAGTCTGGAATTGTTAAAAAATAAAATGCCTAAGAACTTGAAAGTGGCTGTAGAACTAGTACTAGGCAAAGACAAAAGATAAAATAAATTAAAACTAATGAGTGTCACTGAGGAATGAGAAACAAAACAAACAAACAACAACAACAAAAAACCCCCACCCAAAATCTTCCTGAATTTATTTACTTTGCTGATTTTGCTTAGATATTAAACAACCCACCTCACAGTCTGGTTTTCTGTCCCATTGTTGGACTAATTTATGTCAGATTAGAGCAACAGGAGTGTAAGGAGGTACCTACATCATCCTAGACTTGAAAGGAGGCCCAGCCCGCAGCCCTGCGAAGTTTCTGTGCATCTCAGTTGGCACTTGTGGATTTAGCAGCTCTGTTCTGCCTGTCTGTTCAAGGTCAAACATGTAAGTGTTAAACATAAATGAGGGAGATCCTCCTACCAAGTCTCATTTACCAGAGCAGATGCTGTGGGCTGTGAGTTAGGGAGAGCGGACACTGGTGTCACATCATGCTGTTATTAGTACCCCCATTTGTAGCTGATCGCTGCCCCAAGTCCCTCCCATGTTGTACACAAGCATCAGTTTTTATATGTTTTAAAAGCCACCTATAAGTAGTACCAAAAATGTGTTCAAAATCTGTGTTGAGCTGAACTCTGCAGTCAAACCTTTAGCCTTCATGAAGTGCTCTGTCCCAAAGTGAAGCTCAAACCGAAGGGATCCCACTGTTTCCCAAAGAGCTGTGAACTTTGCTGGCAAAGTATAATGCATCTGTTTATTGCAGGCAGTCCATTTAAAAGTGTATAGCTATTTTCTACTATAAGTTGATTTTTCATTCAAATATGCATAAATCACCCTGCACGGTGACTTTGTCAGTTTAGGGTATAAGGAAGATGATATGATGTTCCTTGATGAGCAAAAGTAGAAAGCAGTAACATTATAGGAAGGTAGAACTGATATGCACTGCATGATCCTAATCCTAGTACTACCTAACATTTGAGTGTTTGATTTATTGCCCTTAGCATTCCGCTAATGTCAGATGTTTGGTATAAGTTCAATTATTAAATTTGTATCCCTCATTTCTTTCCATAGCCTGAAACTGTTGTAATTATTGAAATTATTGAAAACAGAAGTGCTTTTCTTTGTATTCTACTCAATAAAAACTGCTCTATTAAAAATACTGTGTGTTAAATTATTTGGATGGACACATGAAAATATGTAAAAAATTAAGCTGAAGAAGGGAAGACCTAGCCTAAGTCAGCTCCAAGAAGCCAGAATTTAATTTTCAAAACCTGAAGTTTCATAAAATAAGCCTCATTGCAAAACACTTAGGAGGGTTGTCCACACATGCTATCAAAGAGCAAAAGTCACTTTATTTTATTATATTTTTTTTTTGCAGTTAGCCCCAGTTCCACTGAGATTACTGAGGTTTTTTACTTTGTAATGAGACAGGATCATTAAAGAGACTGAGTTAGAGAAACACTGAAATCAGTTTTAACCTTGCAAGTCCACCATCATGCTTTAACTGTTACCAGAAGATACCAAAAGGAGACCAAGACTGTAATGTCCACATGCCTTGAAGCACCTCTTGTCTCTAATGGACATTCTCAATTCAGAGCAGAAGCTGAGGGCTTGGAGGGGGTCACTGTGTGCACTGATGGTACTATATAAACAAAATAAGGCTATTCACTGTTCTTTCATCAGCCATGTGTTTACAAATACTTTAAAGGCTAAAATTTTAAAAGTAATTGTAACATGACAAAACTGTTAATGAAATAATTTGCATAAACATGTCAGATTTCAACCGAGTTTGACAGATGTCAACAGAGGTTCTAACTGCAAAGACAAGAGTGAGTAAAGGAAGAAATATATAGGAGCTACATGGCTAAGGCCATCTTCTTTATTCTAATAATCAATCCCTTCTACCACCAAAAGGAGGGCATTAACAATAGGACTTAGTCAACAAGTGGAAAAAACCTTGAATTATCTCCAGCAAAATGGAGAAAAAAATAACATTCACCCAACTAAAACCCAAAGCCTCTATGTCTGCTGACATTCTTGACTTTTCCAAAAATGGGCTATGTATTACGCCCTAAAGACACAGCAACTTGGACTACAAGACAGAAACCAATTCTAAAGTTAAGGACTTTCCTAAAGAGAAATCTTCCCAAAGCTTCATTTTAAGCACTTAGTAAAAGTGAATAACTAGCACAAAGGAAGAGACATTCATTCCAAAGTGTGTACGCACAAGAGAAAAGCAGTCACTCAGCATTGTAGGTGATTGGCAGCCTCTGGTTGTAGCATGGTAAGTCATCTAGCAAAAAAAATAAATAAATCTGACACATATTCATTAGCATCAGGTTCTGAGAGAGTCTTATATAGCGATTTCTCCACAAGACAGAAGCAAATGCAATGTCATAGCAGATGCATGTGGAAGCAAGTAGCTCTGTGAAAAGCCCTAGTGAAGCTTGCTTTCCCTAGGCTGTGTCTTATGTCTGAATGGTGAAACCCTCAGGTCCTCCTGCTTTCCATAAGTTGGGAAAGGTGTGAATTATCCTCCTCCATCCCTCACACTCTTGCTGCTTTCCCCATGTCCTCCAGCCTCCTGCCCTCCCAACCTCACCCCCCAGCCTGGCCAGGCACCTGGCCAGGGGACAAGTGTGATGACCAGGCTAGAGCTTGGTGCTGGCTGCTGGCTGATTGACCAGTGGACTCCTGCTGACCACTATGCACGCTGCCTCTAAGAGGCTGGCAGGGGCAGAAAATATGCTCTGTGGTCTGGATGGGACTGTTCAGTCATTTCAAAGACTGTTAGAGTTTGACTGATAGCTTAGTTATCATTTCAGGCAACCAGGATAAAAACTGAAGCTTTTTTTAAATCCAGACATTGTATTTTCATAAAGCAATTTCTTTGTTCGTTGGGTTTTTTTTAATTAGATATATAATTTTTCTCAAATTACAGCAACAGAACAAATATTTGCATGTACACCCAAAGTGTAATGAAAACCCAGCAAATAAATTTGTTCTATAATCATCTTTGCTCTTTGAATGTCTATTTAATCCACCTGATTTTCCTTCTGTTTTGTGAAGCACTGTTGTAAAAAGGAGGAACAACAAGGCCTAGATATTTATATAGGATAGCCACATTCAGATACTCTGTAAGAAAAAGTAATCTCAGTAAGTCATCTCACTGGGAGGAATTAAACACAGAGCAGCTCCAAAAGACCTACCAGATGGCCAATTTTTATGCCTTTTTCCTGGTTCAGGGAGTTTGGTGTAGGAAGTCAGGTTTGGTGTAGATGTGTTAACTATTGGTTTTCTAAACTATTCACATCATTAGCATTTTTCTTTTGGAGAGGGAACTAGAGACATGTTCTGTTGGTTGAGGCAAAAAGCGTATGAATTGGAAAAGGTCTTTATGGTCATAAATGCTTTCATTCCACTTCTGTGACCAAAAGCATGTGAATGGATAGAGTACTGCTGTTTATATAATTTTATTTCACCACAGCTGAGGAAATTACAAGATTAACATAACTTCCAAACACTTCTAGTTTAATGGCTGACGCTCCCAGGGTCAGCAGGTATGGAGCTGCCATCAGGGATGTCTGGACATTCTTTACGGCGGATTGTCAGGAAGAGCTTCCCTCTTGGCTGACTCAGTGGGCTCTTTCTTCCTTACTAGATGCAGTAAGAGCATCTGTAAATATTTTGAAGTTTTGGTCAACAGCAAATCCTTGGCAAAGATCCTTTCTGGCTTTACTTGGAGCAAGACTGGCTTACATCATTTTTAGGTTGATAGAATCAAAAACCTTCTAAGGAAATGTAGTGCCTACATATTCTAGCACACCAATGGGATTTGCACTTAGAGAAAAATTAATAGGTACTGTAAATAAATAAAACTAAAAGTTCCTGCTGTATTTAGTGACATCTTGCAAGTCTTAAAAGTGACACAGTGTGAAAAAGTACCCTTTAAGACTGAATCAATTACATTCGGCTTGGAACTCTTTACAAAGACACACACAAAACATGTATATTCTGTACAGTGAATACAGCTGAAGAAATGAGCAAGACTTAGAGGGTGGCAAAGTATTCTTTGGAATTGTTAGTTGAGACCATGGAAGAAAATCAGAACTGTGTCTTCTCATTTTAAATGATAGCTTTCCTTTCAGTTCTCAAATTCAGATCACTCATCCAAAAATATAGGTAACTAACATATGCTTGATAACTGTGCAACATGAAAAGTACAGTTTTTTGGCCTATTTAAGAACACAACAATACTGATTACTGCTGACACTGCGTTGTCATCCATAAACATCACACCTTAGGAAACCACAGAAGAGTTTATCTCTGTGCATTTAGTCACTGGTTAGCACAACAGGACCCTGGTTTGGCTTAGATATACCAATGGGTGTTACTGTTATATATATACATATATATATATATATATAACAGTCCTTCTGTTGGATGGAAAGTTACACACAGTGATTTTCTGGGGAGGCTGTTACAGATAAACTCTTCAAATCTGATGGTAAAAAGCCACAGATGTTCAGATATTATGGTCATTTATAGAGATCTGAGAATCCCGTAACTCTGCCAGCACCTAGAAATGGAGTGGCTAACTGTATCTAATTAAAATATCCTTAAGGGTACATTTGGTTTCTCATACATTTAATTATTTGACAAACATGTGTCTCTTCTTGGTATTTATTTTTTTCCTTTTTCTTACAACTCCCTTCCCTGTAACTGAAATTAAGGTGCTAAAGGAATGAACAAGCCCTACTGATTGTTTTTTCTGTTGAGATTATAGATAAAAATACATTTTACTAAAGTCTGTGGAAAATGTAATTTATTGTGTCACAGCAATCACTCAGCATGTGTACAGCTGGGTTTGATGATACCAGACCTTGCTTGTTACGAAATCAATAGCAATGGACTCAAGTAAGGAAGGGTAAATGAAGAAAGACTGGTGGTTTCTAGGCTCGAACTAGTTTGGGTCATCAGGAGGTGAAAGGGAGTGTTTTAACTTGCCAAGGAATTACTATTCCAATGCCAAGGCAGAGGAGCAGAGGCCAAATTAATGTCTCATGCCTCATGTAAGAAACATTCCCTGTCTTTTAACAAAGTCCTTTTGATTACTTCAGAATAAAGAAGGGGGAAGGTGTTGTGCTATGTACGTATATATCACTTAAAACACTTTATAAAAAGAATAACGAGAGCATAAAAAGAATTAAATATCAGATTTTCAATGGAGCTTTCCATAGGCCAACTTTAGTTCCACCCACTTAAAAGGAAGCAGTACACCACTTCCAAAATCCATCAATGCCCCACTTCTTTGTGTTAGTTCAATTCAAGGTGACCTCATTAGAAAAGCTCTACTTGGAAAAATCCAAGAGCCTGGGCCAAAACAGAAAAACTTCTGTCCTTCCAAACATTTGTTATGCTAGCATGGTGCTGAAAGCAGAGCGGATGTGTAACAGATCCAGCGCAAACAAGGCTGACTGCCCCAGGATCCCACTGGGGTGTCAGCCACGGCTGCTGGACCAGGAGCTTGGACAGTACCGTTGATCTGGAACCACTTTTTAAGCTGATCTCTAAACACCGGGTGGACAAGCGTACAACAAACTGCAAGTTTTTCTGCAAATAGTACTAACAGAGGACAACATCAAACAAGAATCATACCTTCCTACAAATCTCCCCCTACAGCATCTCCTGATCCTGTCTGATAGCTGGAAGATCACAGACTCTAGGCTTAGCTCAGCTCAGCTCCACAGTAGAAAGCCAAAAACAAAGAAGGAAAGCTGGAAATGCTTCACAGAGTACATTCACTAGTGTGGGTGCTTGCTTCTGTTTTATGTTTAGGGCTGGAGGACTGCTTGGTATGAAGGAAAAAGAAATTAAAGAGAAGCAAAGATTAAAATCAAGCAGATGAGGAAAAGCAGTAAGGTAAAAAAAAAAAAGGTGACAGTTAAGGAAAAGGAAAAAGGCAAAAATATGTCACCCTTCATTGTATCAACAAAATTATAAAATGTTTTCTCAGTGCTCTGCCTGAAATCCACCCATCCTTTCCCAAAATATATTCAGATAGTCCCTCCACTCAGAGAACTTGGATTCTTTAGTGTAAGAGCTGGAATTAGGGCAATGGGCTAGCTCTTACACTAAAGTACCCTCTCTCTGACAGGCACCCATACCAAATGTTTAAGAAAGAGTTTAGCAAGGCAACACACAGCTGGCCACCACTGAATAAATCACCACTTACAGACATTCAGTAATACAGGATCTTAGTATATTTATACGATCCTTCATAGACCTGTTTCCATAATTTATTCCATCATTGACTTCATGCAGCATCCTAGGGTGAGGAATGCCACAGCTGAGGTACGTTTTGCAAAGGAGCACTTCCTTTTGTTTTGAACACCTTCCCACCTAGATTCCCTTGTCATTGTACCATAAGACACTGTGACAAGTCATTATTTGCCTTCTCCATACCTCATACAATTCTTTGAATCTCAATTTTCTGTATTCTCAGTTTCTTTCAGGTGGAGGGACCTTGCTTAATATATATATTTCACATAGAGAAGTGATTTCATAAGGCTGGTCACCTTGCCACCACTTTTGTATCCTCACCTCTTCTACTATATTCTCTTTGAGACAGGAGGAATCTGAACTGCAAACAGCATTTTGGGCTTAGGCACACTATGGATTTATATAGAATTAAAGCTCATACAGAAGCAATAGCAGGTTCTCTGGATTGTTCTCTATTCTTTTCTACTAATTCCTAACATTCAGCTCTACTTTTGACCAGTACTGAGAGTTGAGCTGATGTTTTCACAAAAGTAGCTCCAAAACAGAAAAAGGTCTTAACAAAAGAATAGTCAGGATGAGTTTGGTACAATGCTCTGGGTGATGCTTTGTTTGTGTGAAGAAAGGAATGTACTCTGAATCATTATAAAAGATAAGGTTGGCACCTGAAGGAGATAAGGAGACCATCAAGTCAGGAAATCGTTGAACAAAGAAAATTGAAAGGTCTACTCCACCTAGATCCCACCTATTGTGAATGGAATGATTGGGTGTCAAAATCAAATGAGTATGTATGTAAAGACTTTGTGTAACCTCTCACGAAACCTGTATAAATTACCTAACTTTTCACTGAAATCTTCTGAGCTAGTTTGTCTGGTGCGAATCGGCTAGCTCCCCAACGTTGTACAAAATAAATACCTTTGCTGCTTAAAGACAAAATTGGTCTCTGAGCACTTACTCTGTGCCGTTTTGGCATCAATTTGGCGAGCCAGGCAGGAGAACTCCCCGCCGGTGCTGGAATCCAGGGGCCTGGGGACCCTCGGGGGCCCCCGACTGCATCTTCTGTCGGCGAGACTCCCCTGCCCCTCGGCTTCGCACACAGGTGGACAAGGACTTCTGCTCAACGTAAAAGGTATTTATTCTTTGTTTTGAATATTTGATTGTCTTAAGATTTGGGAAGCTGAAAACTTCCTTTAGGGTGTCTTTAAGATTTGGGAATTCCTAGAACGTAACAACTGAAAAAGCGCTCTGTGTCTTGTTTGTTTGATGTGTTGTCTTGTTACATGTTCAAAATTAGAGTTATGAATTGTATGTATAAATAAATAAATAAGAAATCTGGTAATTCTAGGCGAATAGCTGAAAACTTAACATGCTGCTTAGGGCCAGAAAAAAAATAGAATTTAGGTTTTGCCAGTTGTTTATTGAAATACGTACTTTGTGTGGTAACACGAACTGCCAGCGTTCCTAGAGCTGTATGTAAGTGCACAGTGCCGTGTAACACCCTGTCCGTGACCGGGGGCTGCCCGCAGTGCGGTGTGAGACGCGGTGTCACTGCGCAGCGAGTGGGGAGCCCCGGTCTGTGGGTCCATGTTCCCCGCGAGGGGCCGGCCAAAGACGGACGGAGCGATTAAAAAATCGATTTATGAAGTGGTGGAATGCATGATTAGAAATTAGAGCGGGAGACTGTGGACAAAACATTGGAACTAACAACATTTGGGAAAAGCACGAACTAGCCTCTGCACTGAGTGTCGTAGGTGCTGTCTGTATATTCAGGCTAAGGGTGGCAAGATATATTATCTCCTTCCCCCCCCCCCCCCCCCCCCAACCAAAAAAAAAGAAAACAAACAAAGACACAAAAAAGAGACCAAGAAATAAGCCTAAATACAGGTCTTGAACTGTGGTGTATGTTCTAAGTACGGTACCTCCAGTAATAACTAATACATCGTAGACAAATACCAGACTTATTAGGAAGATGGGGGGCAAACCGAGCAAAGAAATAAGTACCAAAACACCCCTGGGCTGTATTTTGAAGCATTGGAAAGAATTTGGCGGAATTCCTGGAGAAAATTTGAACAAAAATACATTTTTAAAATACTGTTAGAACTGGTGGCCTCTGTTTACGTTGGGTGATGATGGGGAAAAAAAAAATAACCGCCCGAAGGTAGTCTTAGTTACAAAACAATTTTACAGCTTATGTTGTTTCTCCCTAGAACAAAAGTGGGATGAAGTAATGTATTCAGATATGTTTGTGTGGCAGAAGGAGTGCAGGATTAACACCACCTGATCCTTTGATTATGGCTTTAGAAAAGGGAAAAACTGAGATCTAAACTAGAAATATGTTCTTGTTAAAAATTTTGTGTAATATGTTATTGCTATGTTTTGTAAAAAAAAGAAAAAAAAAAAAAGAGCTCAGGTTGTGGTTCCTCCTGTGGAGCAACCAGAATGAAACACTGAAACACGTTGCAAGATAAAAACTTGCACTAATGTAGGATCTGAAATGGAGGGTGGGGAGTCAAGGACCCTGTGAAAGTGTTAATGGGGGTTTGTACAAACTCACCCCCATACCTGCTCGAAGGTGCGCCTGAGTCCTGCTGGACGCATGGCAGGGTGTTTGCTGTTTGCCTGCAAAGGCATGATATGTAAGAGCACAGACTTAAAACAAGTAGCAGATTTGCATTCAGGGTAAGAAAGGGTTACAGCAGAAGTGCTGTTGCAAAGGCAGGCTTGTGTAACCTGCAGAGTAGGAAGAGCATCTCCTGCCCCCAATCCTTCAGATGGTGGGGAGGAGGGGGTTGCTGTTGCTGACAATGGAACAGAAGGACTTGACAAGGTTACCCCAATTGCTGCAGCATTTGCACTACAACAGGACCGGTAACAGCCCCTTTGGGGCAGGCAGTGGGGCCGGAGGGTCTGACAAGAATAGTTTGGTCGTGCTAAACTGGCAGAGGAATGTCAGGCAGAAGTGAAAAGAGTGAATCCCTCTCCCATGGGACTGGATCAGTGTGCACATTGTAGGGAAAGTGGACACTGGAAGCGAGATTGCCCTAAGCTGAAGAACCATCAACGGGTTCTGGTGAACTAGGGACTAGAGAAAAATGAGATGGAATTTTTAGTGAATACAAAACCAACTTATTTGGTGTTAAACTTCAGTGAAAAGAATTTGCTACAATTGTGGGAGCTGCTGGACACCAGGAAAACATCCTGAAACCTTTAAAGTGAAAATTAAGAAAACAAATAGGAATGCCAAATTCACCAAAATCTTTGTTGGGATGAGATTTATTAGAACATCTAGACGTTTAAAGAAGGAGAAATGAAACTAAAAGTTAAAGATGATTAATTAATCAAAATCTTGAGCTTATCTTTAATTCAACAGAAAAGTGGAAGAGAGGACCTCCCAGAAGTAAAAGAAATCTTTAACCAGGTATATCTGGGAATAAATTCCAGGTAAGGCGAAAAATGCTTTGCCTCTTACAGTAAATATGATAAGGGGGAGGCCTGCCTAGTTCAGATAAAACAATATCCCCTGGTCAGCAGGGCTGGGGGGGATATTGGCACAAAAATTAAAATAAAATACACTCTGTAGTAGTTCTACTAGTGTAAATCTGTGTGTTTTGCCATGACAGTGACTTGTTATGGGAGGCGCAGATGAAACTCTGCATTGACAATGAAGTACAAGGAATAAGGTTGGTCAGGTGCCTCCTACCATAGTCAAGGGCAAGACTGGGTTGGCCTCTGTGTTTGCCACCAAGAAGAATCTTTAGCTCCGCTGTTGGCTTCAACCCAGTAGGCGTTGAGCGGTGGGAACATGCCATGCCAGACCTTGATGTGAGGAACGACCCCCTCTGTTATAAGAGGGCCATCCAGGAAGGAAGAAAATAATAAGACCCATCGGGGCACTGACTCATAGTATAAATACTTTGACAAAATTTTAGGGAGAACATGAATCAAACTGGGACAACTGGAAAAGGAAATTATCCAGGGCAACAGTGACAAACTGATTTCTCAGAACTCCCAAGAAAAGAGGGGTTTCAATACATGCTGGTCATGACAGATGCCTTTTCAGGGTGGCCTGAAGCACTCCCTTGCCAAACCAATAAAGCTAATGAAGTAACTAAAGTACTATTATAAGAAATAGTACTGAGATTTGGGGTTCCAGCAGTAATCTCTTCAGACAGGGGCTCACACTTTTGTGCACAAGTCATACAAGCAATAAGTAAAACATTAAAAATCAATTGGCAACTGCATACACCCTACAGACACCAAGCAATTGGGCAAGTAGAAGAAATGAACCATCTTATTGAACAATAAATTGCCAAAATATGCCAAGAAACAAATTTATATTGGTATCAAGCTTTACCTATTGCTCTAATCAGACTGAGGGTCAAACCATGACTAAAAGAGAAGCTGAGCCCTTTTGAAATCTTGTACGGCAGACCCTATGTGATACAAGTTATAAATAGTGAAGCTCTAGATCAAATAGATAACCAGTACATGTATGATTTATGTTGTAACTGTAGGGAAACAATTAAACAAAAATGCTACAGTAGTATTAGAACACCAGCCTAAGCAACCTGACTATAAACGATTTAGTCCTGGTGATTGGGTATATGTTAAGAATTTTTCAGGAAACTTTCTGCAAGAAAAGTGGGACAGACCCTTCCAGGTGTTGCTCACTACGTTCACAGCAGTACAGATAAAGGAGCAACCCACTTGGATTCACTACTCCCGAGTCAAGAAAACTCCTGAGAAACCATGGACTTCCGAATAAGGAGGAGCCACCTGCTCTCAAGCCTTCCCAATGCTGATTCTTTGACTTTTGATAAGTATAACTTCATATCAAGCTCCCATTTTAGAATGGTCAAGATCTGATGCACAAATTATCAAATCACTTCCATGGGCTGGCACACCACTTTCAAAGAACCTAGAGCCTAACCCAGGTCTAGCCAGTTATGTTTTATCTAACAACAAATCATATGTGCAACAAGACTGGAATAAGACTCGGAATTCATTAAAAGTGTTAATATAATAGGACAAGAGACAAAACAAGTCAAGCTAATAACACCTATGAAAAACTGGTGACTTACATTTAGTCATATGGAAGATACAGACAATAATGTTTGACACACACACACACACACAAATTCTTGCCTATGGGATAGTGTTAAAAAGGATAAAAGAAACAAAGCCCAGTGGGACTTTAAACTACTCTTAGATCCATCAGTTTCAATTATGTGTTTATGGGCTAACAAAGACAGAGTTGCTTCTGAAATGTTTATCATTACTAAGCTACCTATTAAAACAGCTGTCTAACCATTTATTGGGACAATTGATGCACCTACAACTCTGTTATACAGGATTGCCAACCCTACATACAACAAAGTCTTAAAGGATGGAATGCATGGCTGGCAACTAGGTCTCACCACACTAGAACTCGAAGAGATATACTGGGATGGATTGGCACAGGATTAGGTGTGTTAAATACCATAGACCAAGAAGTACTAGTCAACAAACCCCGTGCTGTCACATCTGACCTGGGAAAGCTTAAAGTTCCCTTGAGATCATCTCAGTGGGTACAATCCATAGCCGCAGGAATATTGAGGGAAGGAATATCAGGAATGCTATCTAAAGATATAAGGGAAATAATAGCCAAGGAACTGCCTCACCACTCAGTTTGAAAAAGGCCACACCACGCTTGGTGGCAACTAGTAAACTTCACCTACAACCCACATAATGAACAACTTGAAGCATATGTGCTCACAATTAGTGCAGCAAAAGAACAATCTTTCCTGTTTTGACACTAGGAAGTCATTGTCAGACCCATGGACCATAATGTTTGGGCAAGTTATGATCAGACCAAAGGCAAATGGCAGTCGATTAGCATTGAGGCATGTATCCCCAGAGAACAACTGGGATACATCTGTGAAAATGCAGTAATAGAGAATGAAGATCTATGTCTAGATATTAAAAAGGGTACATTTACTTTTGAAATGTTTCCACATATTGAAGCCCAATCACAAGTGTTTTATGTAGGAAATGGATGCGCATGTGTTAGAACTCCTTGTGTTAACATTACTATTGATAATTGTAATGAAAAAGCCAATGGTACTACTTTTTTTGTATGTAATTTTAGTAGAATTGTTGGCTGTGACTTTGATTATGTTGTTCCTGTAACTACTAGACAATTAATTGAAGTGGATTATACCCTGTATCACGATGTACCTGAATTACAGATAGGCATGAACATTAGTCTCTTTAAAGCAATGCTCAGACATCCCGACATAGAAAAACTGGTCCAAAAAGTAAACAGAACGGCCCAACGCATACTTTGGCAGGTAAAACATGACTCTGAAAATATAAAATCTATCTTAGCCAATGCAGAACAAGTAGGAGAACATTATTGGTGGGACATCTTCGCAGGACATTCCCCTAAAGCAACACAACTATTCCACTATTTAATACATCCCATACTAATCACGTTGGGAGGAATGATCTTATTACCCCTCTTGAACATCTGTCTGTGGTATAAACTAAAGGCCATAGTTAAAAGAACGCAAATAACATGGACAATGAGACATGTCTACCGAAGCCCTTTGTCTCTGAAACTTGATGAAAGAATTCGTGAGTCTTAAGAAAATGGGGGAATGAAACAGAACAAGGTCTTAAAAAAAAGATTAGTCAGGATGAGTTTGGTACAATGCTCTGGGTGATGCTCTGTTTGTGTGGAGAAAGGAATGTACTCGGAATCATTAGAAAAGGTTCCACTGAATGTACTCTGAATAATCAGAGAAGATAAGGTGGGCACCTGAAGGAGGTAAGGAGACCGCCAAGTCAGGAAGTCATTGAACAAAGAAAATTGAAAGGTCTATTCTACCTAGATCCCACCTAGTGTGAATGGAATGATTGGGTGTCAAAATCAAATGAGTATGTATGTAAAGACTTCATGTAACCCCCCATGAAACCTGTATAAATTACCTAATTTTTCACTGAAAACTTTGGTGCTAGTTTGTCTGGTGTGAATTGGCTAGCTCCCCAACGTTGCACGAAATAAATACCTTTGCTGCTTAAAGACAAAATTGGTCTCTGAGCAGTTACTCCATGCCGTTTTGGCATCAGCTATTGCAACTCCAGTATCTTGTTCCTGAATGACAAGTAGTTCAGAATCCATTACTGCTTATGCAAAGTTAAGGTTGTTTCCTTCTATGTGCATCCCATTGCACTTACATACATGGAATTTAATCTCTCCTCTTATCATCCACTCACGGTACTTTCTGAGGTCTTTCTACAGAATTTGTAGCTGCTCTTCATCTTTGCTACCCAAAATAACTCGGTATCATCAGCATGTTCTCAAGTGCCTCTTGCACAAGAATAACAGATGAATTTTCATCAGATTGTATTAAACACAAATGCTAAAATTAGTATTAAAAGCACTTGAGCAAATTGCAACAAAATGCTATACCTACAATTGTAGAGAGCATTCTATTCTGCTCTTTGGAGTTGAAAAAACCCACAAAAATTGTCAGGATTACCACCTTTACACAGAGGGTTTTGATTTCCAAACAATTTTTCTACAGCTTGGATTATTTCCTTGATGAATAGCATCAGAGTCCAAGACGTTATTAACAATTCAGTTCAAAATTATCATTTTGAGCTGTAAATTTAAGACTCAGTCATGAATACTGACCAGAGCTTTTTGAGCTTGATGTTCTGACCAAGAAATACAAGCCAAAATTACAACTTGCATTTAAGTGTTTTAAACAATGGTCAGATAGTGAGTCTGGTTATTTCTAGAGTTCTGCTGTGGTTACTTAAGAACTGCAAGTACAGTGACAGAACTGTACCAATGAAAACCATTAAGTGAACGCACAGTGCCAGTCTCACTCAGAGCTTGCGTCAGTGCAAGTCTTTCAGCTTCTAATGACAGCTATAACTGGCCACAATTTAAAACATGTAAGGAACACATGATTTAATGCTTTTAGTCAAGACATGCTAAAAAAATTAAAATTTCAGACACACGAATCTGCTAGATAATAGGTTGACTTGCATTTCCACATACTTTTTAGTCATCATTTTAACCAAGAAAATAATATTAATGTGTTAATTTATACAAAAACACAAGTTTCAAAGATCCCCTCAGTACTATCTGAGATAAATATGGAAAACTAGCAAGAACGGTTGTTACAAAGGAATAACCCTTTCTGTGGAAAAGCTTAGTCAAATTCTTCATATAATGAGTCTCTGGCTTTTGAATATATTGAAAAACTTTGGAAGAAATCTTTACAATCAAAAAGAGAAACATAAGAGGTTGTAAAAATGAGAAGAAAACAAATGAAAAATAGGATTACAATCTTTTCAAGGCACCTCATTCTCTTCTGATAATTCCTGTTTTCCAGGATTCAGCTGATGCTGAATACAGAAGTGTGACTGGGTCATTGCTTCCAGTACATACCGTGTGTATGTACAGCTAGCATACTAGCTGCCTGCATTTCCTTCCCCTTTATTCAGAGATTTAAGAAAAAAAACTGATCAGGTAGCTACTTGGGAGGTAGAAGAGAGGGAATACTGTACTCAAAGACAATGTTTAACAAGTAGCCACAGGACAGGGCTGGACTTTTAAGACAAGTTATTTCCTTATATCAGTTTAATTCAGTGTGGACTCTGCAGAAGGGTTTTGGTTGACCAAGCTTATTCTTCATACTGTGAAGGCTTCACCAATTTACAAATTACTTTTCATTTAAAAGGCTATTAACACCACTATTAGGCTACAGAGGTTTTCCGGTATAAGTATTGCTACCACGGAAAATACCCAAGGATATCCTGGTCACAGTTCTGTAATATTCAAACGATTTCTATATCCTGTCTCTGAAATACGGCATTAAAACTTTGTACCTGATCCATCAAGTATTCTATCAATTTTAATACAATTAAGGCATTGAATAAGTTAAGCAATTCTGTTTAAGAAAGCAGCATCAAACTTTCATGTGAAGATTGTGCTTACAGGCAAGAGGCAGCACACCATGTACGTGCAGCTAAGCATTCACAGTGAGCCTAACTGGTATCTTTATCATCTAGTAAAAATAAAACTAAAAGCTATTATTAGCCAAGTTATAATAATAATAATATTTACAGCACAAAATATACAGAATAATCTTATTGATAATAATACTCATAAAACTGCTATTCAAGGACGCTTACTAAAATCTACCCCTTTTCTCTAGTGTCATGATCACCCTTCTTGTGTCCCTCTAGCTCCTCTGGTTGATGGCACCAGGCTTCCTCAGGTGAGAAAGGGCATCACTGCCCGTTGTCAGCATCCCAGGTTTTCCATCAAGGTTAGGTCAATGCTGGTGAGTGGGAATACTTTCCCTGGGGTGCCTGTGGGGCTATTTTCATAAGTTTTCCTATCACAGCCTGCCTCCTTCTCCCTGGTTCCCAGGCAAAGGTTGGGAGCCACACGCTGCCCCGCCCCCCCCCCCCCCCCCCCAAGCCCAGCTACCCCAGGGGGGCTGTTTGCCCCACAGTGACCATTCAGGGGTGCCAGCCCCTGCCCCAGCCATTGCCAAAGCAAAGCCAGCCCAGGGAGGCCACAGGCACGTGGCCACCAGGCGATCGCTGCCACAGCTAAAACCAGCCCTTGCCAAGGCAGGGCCAGACATGTCCTGAGCCCCCATGCTGCCAGCTGCCCACCAAACCGCTGGCCTTGTGCTGGTAATGGCAAAACCCATATTTACTGGGCTGCAGGTTAACAACTACAGAAGTTCATAAGTATGGCCTATCCCTTCAAATCATATTAAACATGAAAGTGTTAAATATCTGTGAAGCCAACACATATAATACAGGATGCATATGAACATTTTAAAGGGTGAAGAATACGTTTCAGGTCTCCCATTTTCAGATTTTTCATGGACCTTCAAGTTTGCATAAACTTGAAGAAGACTGCAAGAAATGATTAGAACCATCTTCCCAGTTCTTGGCAAAGTCAGTATCTAAGACTGTATCTAGTCTTGGTGCCTCTTTTTCTTCGCAGAAATGTATCTGTTCCTAAAAAATCCATTGCAAGAGGCATTGCAGCCTTCATGTATTTTTCCCCATCATATTGCAAAGTGCTTCTTTATAGCCCTTGTAACAACATAAGCTGACCTCTTATAAGCTGACCTCTTTTCCTGATTGAAGTGGAAAGTAGTTAGTCTATTTTCCAGCTACTTGTAATGCTTATGTAGACAGCAATAATTCTTTCCCCCCCCCATTAAAAAGCCCTTATGCCTTCATAATTTCCTTACAGGTCACATTTTCTACAGTTCCAACAGTTCTTGTTCCTCTCCTCCTGGTTCCCTGCCGGTTTCATCTCACCCACAAACTCCATTATCATCTCTATCTGAAGGATCTCAGATACTGCATCATTCCAGACCTCTATTCCCTTACGGAAAACATTACCTTCATTGGGTAAGATCAAGGCATGCCTTACTGATATGCCCTTGTGTGCCTGGCCACCATCTCAAGTTCAGTATAGCTAAAATAGAGCTCTCGGTCTCACCTTCATGCTGTCTTTTCCCTGCCTCTTCTCCAGATTCTCAAAGGACTCCTCCTATCCTGCCGGTCTCAAACACCCATAACCTGGATGCCAGGTTTAATTTAGACTCTTTGCTATGCCCACAGAACCATCTCTAAAACTTGGCCTTTTTCATCCACTCATGCTGTTAAAATTCTCATTAAGGTCACAGTTACTTTACAGCTCACTTACTGTAACATCTTGGCCCTGACAAAGGCATTTTTGTCCCAGGCATATCTATTTATACACTACTGCCAAGACTGTCTTCAAAACCCACCAATTCAATTAGCTCATGCAGCTCTTTGAATTTTTGACAGTTCCCCTCTCAATAAACAAAAAATTCATTCTTTAAGACATTGACAGCTATTCTCATTCTATGAATAATTTTTTGTTTATTATCCAGGGATGAGGTTCAAGATTTAATTAGTCCAGATATTGCCAATCTGCTTGTTTGTTCAAAAATGCTACTTCTCAATCCTACATGGAGTGCCCCATAAACGTACATAACTAGGATTTTCTATACCCCCTTCATGCTCACCTTTCTGCTGTAGTGCCTAAAAATCCCCCCTCAAAAAACAACTGCTAATGATTAATCTGCTAGTGTGTGGAAGTCAAGCATTGGTTTGACATTGTACCGCAATCTCCTTGTACATGCTGCTTTGTCTTCAGCTTCTTGCCCTTTGTTATGGACGGACAATATGATCTGTTATGTGTAGTGAGTTCCTGACCCGGGCTTAGAGGTCCTAAGAACAACAGTGATAACAAAATTAATACTTATATTGTATCATATGGAAGCTGAACCAATCCAATCCAGTAAATAAATTCCTCAGCTAGGATCTTGCACAAACATTGTAGTTTAGGAAGTTTAGACAAGCACAAACGTCTGCCAACATTGCAACACATTTGTTCTCATTAGGATTGCGGAGGCAGTAGTCCTGCTAAAACTAGTGTAATTATATAAAAATGATGTTGGCAGGCTTCATGAAATATGTCAGAAGGACAGAACCAGATGTTTCCTGGACTGCATATCCTCAGTCAGTTTTACACCATCACTTTGCAAATAGAAGTGAAGGCCTTTTTAGTGAAGTCAGTTTCTCTTTTCCCCCTGGGAAAGACCACCTGCTTTCTCATATTGTACAGAGACTAGTACATAAGTTACCAATTAAATTTTCAATCACTCAGGCCTTCTAGACAATTCTGCTAGTCTAACTTTGTGCGTCTTCTATATTAAAAAATGCCAGGCTTTGTATTGAATTCTACATATTTCCTTAATCCTTGAATTTAGGGTTAGTATTTTAACTCATTTGCGGTTTCAATCCTGTCTTCAAAACTCAAAAGCCTAAGCCTGCTTACACAACTTTCATTCCTGCTTTTGCCTGTGGGTATGATGTCTTGAACAAGAAATGATGAAACATGTCTATGCTACTGAATAGGAGCCTACTTACATTTGCACAGGTGTTTTATGTCAGTATTCCCAGTTCTCCCTACTCTCCATAAGCTTTCTTCTGGAGGAACTGCAGTAGCATGGATCTAGTGGGCATGTATTGCAGTTTCAGGCTTTTGTTTAAAATGCATCCTATTCTGGTGTCTTACTCATTATCTCTGCCATGAAATCCAGTTTTTCTGTTCACACTCTCGTATAACTTCCATTACCTATACTTTTTTTATTATTTCTCAGACTGTAATACTTACTTTACACACACTTCACATACAGATCCCTTTACAATTGTTCATAACCTGGAAACCTATTTCTCCAAGGTTAGGATTTGCTAGAAGCAAACACATACCCTTTACTGATAAAAGTAAATGTACATTGGGTATTCTGCATCACAAAGAGGAATACTAGTAATTAGGAAAATGGACGGTAATAGTAAAGCTGTTGAGGAGTTAGGAAGCGTGGGTTTTCCAGCAAGTATCATCACTTAAACACATATGCATCTCCAGAAATGTTACTGTTAGAGCATAAAGAAAGAATCTACCCATAAGGAGGGGAGGTACAAGCTCCACTCCTTATACAGCCTGGGACTTGATAGCGGTTTCCTTATTAAGTGGTCGGTGTCATGGCCTGATTCACACCGTACTTACCAGGCTTTCTCAGGCAATGAAGGCTTAGGGTTATATCTATTTAATCTCAAGTTACATAGAAAATACCCCTCTTCTGTTTATAGAGGCTGTGATGAATTGCAAGAAATCCATTAGGTACCACTTCCTCAGACAAGTAGGAGCTATTAGGATCAACACAGCTGGAATTCCTTCTTTTTCTTATACTCTGGGTAGGAGATCAAAGGAAACATGCATGAGACCTCATACCTGATATATGCAAGCATTCTGATATCAGGCTCTTTTAAAGAAACATAAAATGAGAAAAATCTGAGGTCTTTTTGACACTGAATAGGTATTTAACTGGACTTATTCACTGTTGAAACGTTGATCCAAGGATAGACCATGAAAGAGAACATTTGAGCCTGCTGAGACATCACCTCCTGGGGGAAAAAAAAAAAATACATTGTTGCTAGCCATTGGTTGCAAAAAATAATGATGGGCTCTTCCATACTTGTTCACATAATGACTCTAGAGATGTATTGTATAGGAACATCTGGTCAATGGAAATCTTTAAAGGGATGTCTTCCAGGTTACCCTATTTCCTTGCCTTGCACAATGTTCATGTATCATCTCCATCTGGGTTCATATAGCCAGGACCATCCAAGGGTCTCAGTGAGCAGCCTCTATATAAACCAGTAAGATGCATCTTTATGACCATCCTCAGTTTAAGCTGAGATAGGAGGCATACATAGCTGTTTGACATTCCACAGCTTGATCCATCAACTTCTGCCAGCTCTGTGATGGAGAAAGGGTGATGTCTGGCTTCACGCGTTGCATAAGTGGAAACTGACATGTAGTGTAACAGTCTGAAACAGTCTGAAATCTGTGGCTGACAGATTTATCTTGAGGTTACAGATGACCGTCCAGATGGATTGGAAATCTCTCCTCTGGAAGGGATGCAATTGCTATTTGCAGTCTATTTGAGCTCCAGTGAGTGACAATTTGCTTCAGTTTCTCCTCCGACTCAGCTGTTTGTAACAAAGCTGCAGTTCAAGGACTGTAGTGTTGTCCTGAAAGCTATGGCTGAGTAAGTAATTTAACAGACATAACTGCATTAATGCTATATGCACAACTAGCTGGTGAACACTTACTGTAGACATCCTTATCACTGGGGAAAGTCTGAATATTACTTTGCTGTGAATCACAGGTATTTTATGGAAAGAGCGAGCTCACAGTATGGAAGCATGCATCTTGAATGAAGCTAAAATGTGTCCTTAAGATTTAAAAAAAGACAGGGAGAAAGAAAGGAACACAATGTTACCATCTTAAATCTGATTCAGTCCAGAAAAAAATACTTCTATTTTTATTTTGGATAAATTGTTTGTCAGTAGTAGACTTTTTCTCTTGATTTCCAAAGGTGTTTCCTATCAATCAGATATTCAAAAGAGCAAGGTTATTTTTTTTTCTTCACATGTAATTCATAAAAGATATCCATGAAAAGGTTGAGAAAAGCCACAAAAAGAATCTGTAATTGATGAGAATACCCAAAAGAGATGACTTCTAGGGCCTGACTAATGATTATTCTAGTCCAAACCTAAAACAAGGTAAAGATGGTATCTGAAGACAGGGTTTGGAAAGAACTGTTCATTTTTTTCAGCATATCAACCTTGGGCTATCTTGGTTATATCACAAATCAGTTTCATCTGTAAATGATGGTAGCTTTTTAAAAAGAAAAGAAAACTATTGTTTTAAAATATAACTGCTTGGCTGTCGCTGCAAATATATAGGTACTCTGCAGCTGTCTGTCCCTTGTATTTGAATAGCTTCCACCAAAAGACTAGGATATATTTGGGCAGATATTCTTCCTAGGACCTTGCATGTCATATGTTCAGTTGCTTAATAGGTTTGTGTCTTCAAAAAAGAAAAATCTCCACTGAGTTCTCCTCTCTTTGGCATTTTTCATGAACTCTTCATCATTAAAAACATATAAAGATTATATGGAAAAATGTGTTATTGTAAGGACCAGACTTCCAATGTTCCTCATGGAAACTTAGATATCCTTCAGAAAATTTACCCTTTTATTATTTAGCTTGACACTGAAATCTGTTCACAAAGGCAGAAGCTTTGTTCTGTCAGTAAGCAGTATTTACATCATAGTGTTAGTTTGCTAGGCACAGTTGGACTTAAATAGAGGAGTACTTACTTTACTTATTTTAATCTGGCTTTTGGAGTTGTTAATCCCTGAGAACAGCTGTTGTTAGAGAAAGCTGTTTAGCTTTCTTAGCATCTGGAATGATAGTAGCTGGTGTAATTTTTAAATGACTTCAAGATGTCTTCTTTAATAAACATCACTAGCTTCTCTCCAGGATCTAAATGGATTGATAATTGATGGCCATTTTTCTCTGATCATTGATTTTTCAGTTTTTGGGGTAGTACCAGCTATAGATGGTACATACCTCTTGGAAAGCTCTGAGATCAGTCAGGAGCACCGTAAGAGCAGAACAGTGTGTGCTGATGTCATGGTGATAAAGATAAAGGGTTCTTGGGTGCAGCTATAGGGTAAGTCCTCATGATTCAAGATCTGTGTCTCCTCGGTTTATTGGATGTTCATTGTCTTTGTTTCTAAAAACATATCTAAGAATTCTTGAAACAGGCCACAGGAATATTAGGCCATTTTAATTAACAGTACCCTGCAGATAAAGTGGGAAGGAAATTTGCTTCTGTGCCTTGATTTACTCTGCACAGTAAATTTACTCTGGATAGTACTGAAGAGGAGCTAATTTGCACCAGCAATAAATTAACTACAATAATTTTTAGAATGATGATTGTAGTTTAGGATGTTGATGTAGAGCCTGTTTCATTGTTGCCACTGCTACATATGGGGATAAAGAAATTATATTAAATATAGGGACTAGAATACCCTTAAAAGCTGAGCTCGCTGGGGAACAAGTTTCACTGGTGTTCCTACCAAAATGGTATTTGAGCTCTGTTCTCAACCAGGAAATGTAGGCAGAAGAGGCTCTTTTCTTTCTTTCTTTCTTTCTTTCTCTCTTTCTTTCTTTTTTTCTTCTTTTCAGCCCCTCTATACTTTGCCTACCTCAGGGCAGGAAGTTCAGCACTAAGAACCAAGCCTGTCTAGTTTCTTGCTGTTATTTTCCTTGGGAACTACATCCTTGCTGACAGCAAGAGACAGATCATAGAAGACAGAGACAGAAAAGCTTCAAGTTCTTATTTTTTCTTTCCAGAGAGCAATCTCATTTTGTTGTGAGTGTCTGTATTTCCTTGTCCTGGTACAGGATGACTAACAGGTAATGCAGCTAAGGTTTTTTTCCCTAAAACAATGCAGATGGAAGCTCTGCCCCTCTGGGAGGAGGATGAGTATCTCATGTTTTGAATCAACTTTTGAAATGACTGTGATGCAAATATGCTGAGAAATATTTGTTTAAAAATTAAAAAAAAAACACAACAGAATTAAACCTGGCCGATTTTACAAGGAGTTAATGCCTACTGGCTTGAGAAGGACAGATTACAGAATGAACTACAGATTAGCAGACATTCAAGGGCAGTATGAGGGAGTTAGGTTAACTGCTGTCACTCTGTCCTTGTTGGATGGAGGACTGGTAGAATTTATGTTACTGATCATACACTTGGGCCAAATAACAGTACTGTTTGAAGACTTCATTGTGGTATACAGGAGCCCATGTGTAGCTAGAGCGGTTTCCATACAGATGGAAATTTATAGAAGTTACACTTATAGAAGAATGACAGATTCTGAATCATAAAAACAAAGGTTGAAAAAACTCCTTCTGCAAAGTTAATAGCATCTCTCCAGAGCACAGAAAGTTTAAAGTTCAGATACTTTCTCTGCTTCACTGAGTTGAGCACCAACAGCTCAGGCACGGAGCCAATTTTTCTTCTGATATTGACTTGGGGAGTCCAGATTGTTGGGGTTTGTTTTGGGTTTGTTTCTGGTTTTGGGGTTTTCCCTTTGTTGTTTTGGGGTTTGGGTTTTTTGTTTGGTTGGTGGGGTTTTTTTAATCTGAACAAACAGTTGTTGATACAAATTAAAAAGTTTGAATGCCTGCACTAAATAGATCTAAGAGTTAGACTTGCTTGTCATTTTTACAGAATTATATAGAAAGATTGTAAACACAGTCTGATTTCTGGCATGTATGTCCTACAGGACATTCAGTAGATAAGATAGAAGAGAGCTGAATTATCTTTCTGATGAGCTCAGGCTGCACAAGTTATTTCAAAAAGTAAGCATAATAAATGGTCTGGTGCAGCATAGCAGCGCACAGAAAGCACTTTCTAGCAATTATACATAACCCCACCTACTACACATCTGAAAATACACAGAAAGAACTATTAAACATGTTAAGGTAGCCAGTGTAAGAAGCAGGGTCTGAGAAAGGAGTAACATACAGCAAAAGATAAGCCTGTGACACAAGGATGATCTACTGCAAGCCCAGTATCAGCAGATAGACATCCTCTTCCAATTAGTGGTGCCTCTAGAAGAGATTCTTTTTTCCCAGCCTCTTGTAATCGCCACCTACAAAAGTTATGGCCACTTCTCTGCTAGTGGTGTAGGTTGCACACTTCACGTAAAACTGGCCAGGTTACCTTGGACAATTTTGATTATTTACACCAGATTAGGAAAAGGGAAGTGTTGTGATTGTTACGAGACCATAATATACATGAAAAATACGTCAAACTTCCTCATCCCTAGTCCTCCAGCTAAAAACTGATGCTTGGCATGGCCAGAGCACAAACTCCCAATTCTTTGGATCATCCTGCAGTCTCCTATTTGCATGTCTGTGGATGAGGATTGAGTATCAGATACTCCCGTGCTACTCTATTGCATGTCCCGTCCAGAAGACCAATATCTCTGTAACAAAACCACATACAAGTGAGTGGAGAGGGTTGCTCTCAGAGAAGAAACATTTCTTTTATGTATATAAGAAAATCAAGTATAGTATTTAGTTATGGCCAAACTTCTCTGAAATGTATTCAATGAGCCAGAACATACCTCCAAGTACTTGGACCATGTCCATCTCTTTTACTTGCCAAAGCAAGCAATAGCAACCATCTATACAGCCAACAGAGGCATTTCAAACCTCAGTTCATACTATATGGTTGCCTTATATCAGAGAAGGGATTTTTCGTAAGCTTGAAAAATTTGCAAGGTTTATGTTTTATTCATGTAAATATCACACAATAGACCTACAAACAAGGACATTTAACTGCTGAGTTATGTTTCATTGATTCAACATCATAACACTGCTTTATTTTGCTGTAAATTTATTGGTTTTTTCATTCCTACCCAAACAGTGGAACAGGCTGCATGCCTTTACCAAGGGAAAACACATTTATTCCTTCATGTAAATATTTATCTCTTTTCACCTGTTCATGTACAATGGAATCAGAGCTGATTAATTTAAAATTAATCTCCCCTCTTAACCCAGTTTACACAGGTGTCATACATAGCTAGCAACTGACTCCAACAACAGGAGCTGCTACACGTGCAGTAGGTGGAGGTCAGCATCAGGGACTGGGGTGCCCAAACCATGGTCAGCATCTGGTTGGCACCTTTCAGTAACTGGTCTCAAGTGTCATTTCTGATGCAGCTGTGATGGGAGTTTGCCTGTGTCTGCAGCTTCAGCCAGAGAGCATGCAGCATGACTTACCAGCATGTTGCTGATTCAATCAGCTACAGATTCTTTCTGTTGTGTAAATGAGACCTTATACAAATAAAAGGTCCCAAAGAGCTTCAGTGCATTTCATAGGTGTCTCACTGCAGGGGAGCAAGTCCCTCTGAGGTAAGTCCTTTTCTTTATAGGAGTTCATACAGTGCAGACAGGTGTTAATAGCCAAATTCCAGAGGGGTCATCACTTCCCCTTCCCTTTCTGTGCTGCCTCAGTAAGGCTGGAGAAGGGATTTGCCACTGTGCTGGGATAATGAGCTATCTGCCTCAATCCTGTTGTGACTCTTCCCTGATGCTGACCTTGCCACAGCTGCTGCATGACTCTCACACTTTTTAACAAGACAGACTGCATATTAATCTAGAGCTCAAACACAAGGACCCCTTCCCAATCGGTGTTCAAAAGAAATGTTTCATCTCCATTCACTACAAAGTACAATACAGTGATCCAAGTGGGAAAATGTGGCATAAGAAAATGCTTGATGTATTGCACTTACTGCAAATGCAATTTGAATTTATTTTATAAAGACCAAATCCCCACTTTATGCACACGTTATTGATTAAGAACTACCTGACAGAGATCTTTAACGGAGTATTGGTACAGAATTGTCCTTCACAGAGGGGATTTTCTATAAAGGTTCTTATCTACATTCAAATGTATTCAGCTTCTCCTGGCCAGAAAAGTAGACAAGAAAGTAAGCCATGTACTCATCCAGCTTTTCAAGCACTGTCCAAAGGTGGCATAGACCACATCATAAAAACATCTGTAGTAGGAACTACAGAGGATCTTGCTGAAGTAAAGATAAACACATGCCCTCTTGTCATTCAAGTGTTCTGCTGCTGCCACCCTCAACAGCTGCAGGTTGTGAAGCTGGTTCCTGCCAGCCTTTCTGGATGAACGAGGTGCGTTTGCTTCAAGTAGGCTACCTTTTGCTCTGATGAGACACTTATCTACATACATGGATATATGGACACTTACCTGTAACGTAAGTAATGTATGTCTCAGACAACACAGAGAAAAGGATGTCGTGCAGCCAATAATTGTTATGGGAATGCTCTTTGTAAGCTGCACTGATTTTGCATCGTAACATTTCACAGCAGGATGAGACAGACACTGCTTTCTCATGCACCTGTATAGCTTCTGCACTGATTCTCCCAAAAGCTTCCTGCTGCACATCAAGCAACCAGAAATGCACACAGGGTATTTCTTGAAGTGTTATGGTGCTTGCCACAGTACTCAACACAGCAATTAGCTACAACAGTTCTTGAGTAAAACACACAAGAGGACTTCAAGCCTCCTGCCAGTAAGTTACATTTCTTATCCCATTTCCTATCTCTGTATCACTTTAATTCATTTCCCATAGAAGAAAGGATCAGAAAACATTAATACAAAGGGCAACAAATCCGTTACTCCAGAGTATATAGAGCAAAAATAAGCTTCCCCTTTGCGTTGTTAAGGTCAAAAAAACCCAGACAGAATGAGCTGCACTAAAATGGGCTACTGAATATGATACTGATGCCAGAGCAGGTGAGGAGAGAGCACTGCTGAGTCTTGAAGGACAGATGTTGGGGGGTTTTTTTATGGAATATAACCCTTCCCAGGTCCCATATTGTACTTTAAGGAGATAACTATTTGGGGAGTGGAGGTAACTGCCAAGCTGTTGAGAAACCTAGAATTCAGGCATTTTCTTTAGTATCATGCGACATACTAACCAAAGGGCCAGTGCTACACAGTTTCAGTTTTTGCATACTTTATTGGGGAAAAAAAGAGCAAACTGAGAAACGCCTAGCAAGAGACAGAGGTTTCTAGAAATCTCCAGGAATAGCAGTGAACTTTCTTTCCCCAAGAATTGCCAGGGGAAAGCACTGCAAAACTACCTTGCCTCACATTATTAAACTTTTTGCTGGAGATCTGGACTGCTGTAATAAACTCAGATGAAACAAAAACTAGCAAAAAAGACAAATAACAATGGATATGTTTGCGTGGTATAGGGTAGGTAGGTGTATACATGCTCTGCCATGATTGCTACTACATGTGAGGTCCCTTTGCCCGTGCATACCTAATCAGATGTCATACAAACAGGGTAGAAAGTGTTGACTGGATGGCAGCTGGCTAGTAACATTGGTGAGGAAAGCCTTTCACTTCGTGTAAGCTGAATAAACACAAAATGAAGAGTGGTCCATCACACAGAGCAAACTGAATCATGTGTTTGCATCTGAATGGACCAGTCAAACAAGATGCATTTTCATACTAAGTCATCTGACTAACAAGTAACATCAGACCACTCTTGTGGGAGAGCACAAAGAGCTCAGCAATAACTCCCCATGTTATGCTACGCCAAAAGGACAGATAAAGGGGAAAGCAGTGATCCGTAGCAGCAAGCTGAGATTACTTCTGACTACAACTTTAGTGTAGCACAATCAGTGTCAATATTTATATTTTAAAAAGAGCTTTGAGAATTGAAGATGATCAAGAAAACAAAAAAACAGTCTGGAGTTTGGGGAAAAAGGTTCTTAAATAATTCAAAGTGTCACTTCATCCCAGGTGAAAAATGAAAGGCGA
Source organism: Falco rusticolus (assembly GCF_015220075.1). NCBI lineage: Eukaryota > Metazoa > Chordata > Aves > Falconiformes > Falconidae > Falco > Falco rusticolus. The sequence goes on from NC_051189.1 coordinate 82,410,139, forward strand.
CTTGCTCACAGTACAGCTATCTTTGCTGTGAAAAATTAGTGAATACGAATGAAGCCCTGAAACTAAAAGGAAAAAAATGTGTACTAGTGGGCAGAATTTGACATCAAATTCAAAATAGAAATTAGGCACAGCTTTTACCTAGTATGACTAGTGTATGTTTTTCCAAAGAGGACAAGTGTAAACTTCCTCAGACACAGGTTATTCAAATCAATAGAGGCAGAAGGTGGTAAAGCAGAATGAACTGCAACATAGGGCCATTTTACAGCATGGGTGTAGGGACTGCATTGCAAAGAGTGCTCCAGCGCTTGATTGCAATGACTGATGAAACTGGTGCACATGACATACCCCTGATTTTCATGCAGAAGGTGAGCCCAGTGGACTGGGTTTATTATGAATGGAAAAGCTTTTATATCATATACAAGACAGACTCACAGCTCTGGGCATTCTGGATTATTAGAACAGGTGTAATAAAAGATACAGGAGGTCAACCAGTGTTATCCAGTGATTCCTTCTGTGATTAAATTCTGTAAGTCTATGATAATATAACCTAAACAATGGCAAATAGTGTATTTACTACTACAATTGAGATCTATGAACCTATTCAAAGTAGAGTAATCAGAAAAATATTTTAAATGCTACTCAGGTTTACCTCCTTAATCAAATCTTTTAAGTCAAAACATACTTCACTTGGGGCTACCAGTGATTTGCTCAGTCAGTCAATGTTGTTAACATGCAGCACTCCAGAGCCTTACCTCTTCAAATTTTCTCAGTTGCTAACCTATGCTGCTTAGTCCTGTAGTATATACTTTGTTCCAGTGCTTTTGGACAGAGCAAGTCGAGCAGCTAACTCTTCCTAATCCAAATCCTCTTGCTTGATATGGGCAAGTAATCACTTCTGTTTTCTTCTGGGCAGAAATACGATTGCCCCAAAGAGAATGAGTGCAAGTATCAAAGATTGTTAATAATGTTTCCTGCTCCAGTTAAGCAATGCAGGTATTGCTATCAATTCTACATGCCTTTTGGTGTCTCGTGTAAAAGATTTTAACTGTATATGAAATACAAAAATAAGTCACTTTCTCTTAGCACTTTGAGGGAAATTATTTTGCATTCCTCTTGAATACTATGATCAATGTCACTTACATTGTACCCAGATTCTTGAACAGAAAATTATTATAATCTCTGCCTGGTTTTAAGAACACCTCACATTAAATCCATGTGGTTAGAAATCATTTACCTATCAGCCACTGAACCTTATGTTTAGAATTTTGTAGTGTTCTAGGAAAGAAACGCAATCTTGGTTTTCAAATACACAAAGCTTTGAACTTTTGATTCCACAATTGCAATCATTCATACAGTACTACTGAAAGAGACAATATAACCTAGAATTGTAATGTAATTTAATGAACATGCTTTCACACTGTGAAAGCTTTGCTGCTTTCTGTCCTCATCATCTGAGTGGAACCAGGGTTGGAAGAAAATGAGAAATTACAGTATTTGTTTGTCTCTCATATTAGAAAAGCACCTGAAAAACTCAGTCAATTGAAATTACTGAGAAAGACAACATATGAACTACAGTAAGAGAACTATCAACAGGTACAGTACAGGCACTAAGTGTAAGAAAGAAAAGGTAACAAAGGGCACATGATAGGAGCAGTAAACAGGAATTACGGTCAAAATGAACTTTCTACAAACAGCATTTAAAAGCTATATCTGAATAATGACAGATGGCCCATCAGAAAGAAATTTATCAGAGTTCACATGTACAGTACTTCTAATATTCACTTCAGTGTTGATTTCTAACATATTTTTATTTCAAAAGCATTTTAACACATTTCAGTGATCCGCCACTAATGTGACAGCACCTGTTGGGCTTGGTTACAACAAAGTACCAATATTCCTGTCAGACAGAATGATCTAATCTTCTTCAGTTCAAATGCTCTAGTCTGTCTTGCCAGGGACTATTCTAAACCCTTCAGGTATCACAGCAGTTTATATCCCAGGACATACAAACTGTCTGGCAAACGCCAGATGTATGTGCTGGTAAGCCCGAGGGCTTTCTAAATGTTATAGCCAGACCTTTAATGTATCTTTCGTAAATGGGGAAATAGAATACAGAATGGGCATACTTAAAATTGAGTCGAGAAGGTGTTTTCAAAAGTGAAGAACTTTCATGGGTGTCAGCTGTAAATGCTCAATGATGAAGACTAAAATTTAGACAGAAAATCACTTTTACACTGAACATTACACTATCTGGCACCCAGGTATCTTCCTGTGAAGGGGGACCGGCAGCCACGCTGCAAAAGGGGGATTGGACAGAAAAAAGTCCACAGCAAGCAACGTGTGCAGAGACAGTTGAATTAGCAAAACGGTGAAGCTTATGCCTTGGCATGCCCTCTTTCAGAGACATTGGTATCTTAACTCCTTAAAGTAAGAAACCACCTGCTTTTACTGAAGATTCCTCATTTTTTCTAGAGCTAAGTGCCTAACCATTTCCTGTAAAGCACAGAAGGAGGAAACAGTGACTGGTGGTACCACGGCTCCTTGCAAAGCCCAGTTAGGACAACTCTGATCACTAGAACTCAGTAGCTAGAGCACTTACAGGAGATGTGGGTTTAAATCTCTACAGAGGATGAAGATATAAAGGAACCAGGGTTTACAACACAGCAGATGACCTCTCCAGATACTGTCTTACTATTTAAAATAGAGGATACTTTCTCCAGCTTCTCCTTTGGCAGCAGCATTTCACATGGTGGTGATCCAAGTATGTTTTCTAATGACCTACTGGATTGGGCTCTCTGAACACTCAGCAAAACAATGTCTGCCTGCAGATACTGTTAGGTCTTAGAAATCTGACTGTTTAGCACTGCTAACACATATAAGTATGGGCACTCAAAAGAAAGTAAATACATAAGCGCTTTTGATAATGTGATAGTGAGACGTAGGTGTAAAGGGTTTTTTTATGGATCTATATTCTGTCAGTCGTGAAAATTTGAGATATGTTCAATCCAAGTATGTCCATTTTTGTATTTCCAAATTCTGCAGAGGCTCCATGTTTTTGAACTTTGGGTTGTTGTGGGTTTATTTCCCCATAAATGCTAGGGAATAGGAAGAGAAGTCTCTGAACAAAACAGTTCATAATTATCTTTGTTATTTTTACCTACTTTGTGTTTCTAATTTGCCATATCAAACTAAATCATTATGTGTTTCACTACCAGCAGCACATAATGAGAACAAGTTGACATTCCTGCGTCCATTTCATTCTATTTATTTCACTTGTGTTCACAGGTGCAAATGAACAATTGTCTGAAGAGCCATTTTTCTCACAAAAGGATTAAATAATTACATTACTCTGGTAATAACAGTGATAGGTGCAATATATCCTTGTGAAGGGGGAAAAAAAGCTTTCAACCAAAGCTTTCAAGAAAGTATCCTGAACAAGATCAAACTGAATTTAATTAATTAATTCAGGATTCAATTTTACTCTCACTATAGTAAATGGGAGCTTTGTTAGTATGTTTAATGAAGGAGTAGTAACAGGTTAGGAACAAAATATTTCATAGAAATCATTAGTGAGGCAGACGCTCAGAGCACAGAGCTCTCCTGAGGAGTGGCCACAGGTCAGAAGACCCGACCACCTCCTCCCAGCGGCAGCTCCAGGCCCCTCTTCAGATTCTCCTTCTCCATTCTCATTTGCTTGGCTGCCAAAAAGGTTTTGTTAAAAACCTTTTTTTAAACATAGGCTATTAAACATAGTCTAGGAAACACAATTGAGAAATCTGACTTTAAAAATCTGACTTGCTGGAAAAGATTGCCAAAATTAATGACTGTGAAAGCAATGAACCAAGTTTCTTCAAGGGTGTTTTAGTAGATTTCACTGGGGTTTAGAAATCTAATCACATCTGATGAATGCATGCATGTACTGGGACTATGTGCCACTGTTTGCAAGTAATTCCAGTTTGTGTGTTGTCATGAAATCAGTCATAGAGACATTTTTAAAAGAACGAGCAGAATTGAATTGGAAATGTTGGTCTCATTTTCAAGGTCAGAGACTTGGAAAGGCTGGATTTGTCAACCTTCTGTCAGTTTGCCTATTTATATTACATGAAGCAAACATGAAGGACATAATTGTTATGATGGAGAAAGGAACCCAGGGTGGTAGCAATGTGCTGGTTCAGTTGAATTTTGTGGAGGACTGAAAAGTCTTTAAGAGAATGACTCACGATATCTTGAACAGCCTTCCCATATTAACTTCATGATGACAAAATGTGGCAATAAATTGCATGAGGAAGGGTTTAATTCTGAATAATGACAGGATATTTTGGGAGCATGCAAAAGGTCACTGGAGACTTAGGATGAGTCTCTCAAACCGCTTGATTTCTTTCAAATTGGACAGGCAAGTCTGCAGAACTAAAATGTCAATGCAGCAAGGCACAGTGACTCCACATCTTAGTAGACGCATTCATAGCAGCATCAGTGCCATTTTCCAGAACAGGCATGGAAGGTATCAGTGTAGGAAGAAAAGAGGAGCTGACCACAGGCCAGCCGCATGGGCAGTAACAATACAGATAGTCAAAGGGAAACCTGAAGAATGGAGGGCAGACAGTGTTGACCAATGGCTAACAGTGATCACGAGAGACAAAAACCAGGGAGATGCCATCTGCCACCTCATTCACCCTGTCCTGGATAAGTAAGAAGAATCAAAGAACTTCAGAGACACTGTGAGAAACTCTGGTGGTCTGAAGGTGAAAAAACGGCTGTGCCCCCAAACCAGTAACAAACACTTCTGGTTGTAATACTCCCTGTGCACAAGGAACATTGCTCTGGAGCAGCCTCAGGCAGGTGTCCCTTTCATGGCAGTATCCTGGCGTGCATCGATACTAATTCAGCAGATATCAGGTCGTTAGACTGGGTGGGCATATTAGTAAGAGCTCCATTGTCATGCCAGGGAAATCTCTTTGACAGAATTACACCTACCCAAGTCATGAGCCCTTAACAGCTATTTTCATGTCATTTCTCTATGTATTCAGACATGGCTCCTCATTTCTTGTTATTAAGCAGCTGCATTAAGGCTGTATTCAAAACCAGGTCCTAGCCCTGAAAAAAAAGTCTCAATTATTTCCATAAACCTGTAGCAGGGACTATATAGTGCTTTTTTTGACATCATCTTTTGTCACTTCACCCTTCTCTTTCTTTCCCTGGATTGATACTGTTGTATCCTCACTCTCCTGTGGGCTGCTAATACCTCATCCTTAGCTGTTGGCTTCAGCAGTATCCAGGTGGACATTACTGGCCTTGGACTGTATTCTGCTCTACATTCATCCTTTCTGCTGGCATCAGTCACTGGTGTGCTCCTCACCAATTCTGAACCAGTAATCTGGATTTTAAATTTGCTCAAACTGACCAGCACAGAGGGACATATTGAGGAAAAAAAAAAAAAATGGTTGGCATGGTGCAGCAGCTTTGCATAAAATCACCTCTTAGTCTCTCATCCCCCGGCTACCAGCCTGAGCCCCGTGTACATGAGGTGCTACTTCTTTCCTTCCTATGTCCCCTTCCTCTGCTGCCAGACTAAGGTTGTGCAAGGAGGAATTCATGAGTACATTTACTTATCATCTAAATGAAAATGACATTAATATTATTTTGATCTTACTTCCCACTAAGCTTTTCCTGAGGTTGGTTCTTAGGAGCAATGCAGTGTCTGTATTAATTATGTACAAATGTAGACACACAGACAGTCCTGATACACATCTTCTGGCCCAACCCGTGCAGTTCAGTCTGAAATGAGATTTGTAATTGGTGAGTGAAGGCACTTTAACTATCTCAACCTTTAGAATTAGAAAGGGGGCAGCTAGACTCTTTTCATTACAGAATAATTTTCAGGGGAATGTCCTCCATTTAGCCAAGAGAAAGGTCTATATACTATTATATCAAAAGATATTCTCTTATCAAGAAAAAATTGAAGATAGTCAACGACTGTTTTGCCAAAAACTGAAATACTGGAGGACACAAAGTTCACAGAAGGGCACTGTGAAATGTTAGGGAGCAAGAGCTGAAATATCTGGAATGAAAAAGATGGTATGAAAAGCAACAGCAATTATATTAGGGAGTTATTAGCAATATAGCACCTATAGGAACTAAATTTTAATAAGCCATAACAGATGCCGCCAGAGTGCAAGGGGGCAGAAAAAGCAATGTAAAGAGAGTAAGAGCATGAGAACTCAATGTTGTAAGGCACTTCATATGCGTTGCACCTTATTATTTTGGTGCTGCTACAGAAATATTAGGTACCTTTAGTGTATCTAGAGCATTTCATTATTACAGGATTCCACTGAATCACCTTGCAAAGTTAACGGAATATAGTTAACACTGTCTGCATGGAGCTAGAAAATGAACATGGAAGAGGGCATAGGAAGGAACATCACAGAAGGGCATGCATGGGAACATGTGAAATGTGGAGAAAAACTGCCATCAGAACCATGCAAACCATGGTTTAAACCATGTTTTAAAGGACAGTGTTTGGTAACACTGCATCTGCAGTGTTATTTTATGGTGACGTGGTGAATAATATATTTCTACAACACAACATACACTCCAAATCTAAATTGCAAGGGTTAGGTATCTGCAAACTGAAATATCTACTTAGAGTCAGTTAAAGGGGTCAATCAAGAAAATTTGTTTCTTTTGCAGAGCATGAATAAGCACAGCCTGCATGTTGGACTTTATCATAAAGTTTAAAAAAATATATAAGCGTAACAATTGAGACCAACCTGGTTTCCCCCCTTAAAGAAAGATGAGGGATGGATAGTGATACAAGAGTTCTTTCCTTTTACTCTGCATTCCCAGAAATCTATATACTGAAGGTCAAACAGAAAAAAATAAACTAATAAACAAGTCTAAAGACAACAAAGGTTTTGGCAGAACAGAAATAGGTCATTTTTATCAGTGACATTTGAAAAATACATGTTTCACAGAATTCAGTATAAAATAGTCATCTCCAGCAAGTAAAGTTCAGCAACAAAGCACTTTGACTGAATCATCTCAATCTTCCCTAGATTTTTGTTTTAATAACAGGTATTGAACAAAGAACTAAGTCATCAAAGGTAGAAGAAAAAAGTATGTTACAGAAATAGTGCATCCTTTCCCAGGATGACAATATGGACCTTCAGTACTGACAGGGAAAGGAGAGTAGGATTGTGCACAAGGCACTGTTTTAGAGAAAGACATGGATCTAGTCTTTTAATAAACACTCCTTTTTTATTTGATGTTCAAAAGTTTATGCAGGGATCTCATTTCAGTTATTGTTATGACTATTTTTAACTTTAATCTTGTAAAACAGAGAAAACGTGCCACAGCAGCTTATTTTATATGCAATTAAATGTCTAAAACACAAGTAAAAGCAAACCCAAACCAACAGACATAATGAATGCTTAGTTTGATGTTCTATGTTCTGGCTTGTACATGTAGGGTGGAACACCTTAGAGTAGGTCTATGCAGTAATAAAAGATACGACTGCACCTGCTGTGGAAACTGGAAAATTAGCTTTGCACTGTCTGTGTTGGGTGAAGTTAGCTACATGCCATAGCACCAAGGCATGGTGCACTTTAGTCTGAAGTATTTACCAAGATCTGGAGAGTTTGCAGCTTGCACTGCACTTTGTGCCAAAGTAGCAACACAGCTGGAAGTACCTGAGTTGGCAGGTTCACAGCTGGGACATTTTTACATAAATTACCATTATACTTCTGGCTGTAGCATTGGCATTCACACACAGCTTCAGGATTTGTATTAATTTTATGTGTCTTTGCCTGAATGTGAGAGTAAGAGATTTTTGGCCTACCTCAAGGCAAGATGGCTAGAACATGTACAATCCATAAACTTCTTTTTTAAACTAATATGACAAAAAGGAGTTAAACGGTATTTTTTAGAATTAAATAAAAAACAACCAACCAAACAACAAACAAAAACAGAGAGAGAAAACCTGTAAATAATTTTTCATTTGGTGTTCCTGTTCTGTTGTCTTCTTGTATCTAGATACCAGACTTCAGACATCAATAAAAAAACTCAGGTCTTGAGTTGTATGCACATGTAAACTGTAGACATGACACAAGGCTTTTGATTGAATGTTCAAAAGGCATGATAGTAGCTACTGCTAGCTATTATTTTGATTAAACAATGTATCCATTTCCAGTCATCTGCATTGAATATTCATAGGGGGGAAAGTAGTAAAATAGACAATATTTGAAGGATAACTCCTAGGCAGAAGAGAGTCACATTAGTATTCAGTTCATTTTTCAGTTCCGGTGGAAATAAACATTTTTTGAAACATACTTCCATAGCAATTGTTTGATAGGTATTACCCCTTATTTTCAGTAGATAGAAAGACAAAGTGATTATCTTTCATAGTGTCTACCAAGGAAAACGAAAAAAACACTATTGCTGGGCAGGAATAAAACTAAAAATGTACTATATCCTGGTGCTTTCTACTGCACATGCTTCTTCATACTTGATTGTCATAGGGTTAATTTTTGTTTTAAAGTATTTGCCCTTCTATTTTTGTTCAAATTCTAAGACATTTCAAGTGAAAGACACCTTTGGTTAAAAACCATGAAGTTCCTCCATATACACAGGCAGAATTAATAACCTCCAGGAGAAACAACTGCCTAATTCTTACAAAATACAAGCCTGGTTCTCAGTCAACCAGCGTCATCTTTTCAGCAGTTGTTCCTGAGACACTAACTTTACAAAACCACAATATTACCAAGTAGACAGCACATTTTAATACACTTAATATCGTGCACTACAGACAAATATACTATGTCAGTGTAAAACATCTCTATGCACACTCCCTTTCCATAGCTGATTGTGAAGAAAAGTGAAAGCTTAAAAGATACAAAATTCAGGTATTCTGGAGGAAATGGGTGGTTAATACAAGCAGTGGGTAAGTAGAGGTTAGAATATGAAAAAGTAGCAATTCAAACTGACTACAGTCTCAAAGTCCCAACCTGCTTCCTTAGCAGCTGCATGAGCCCTATTCAGCTATTTTTAACTCCCTTTCTAGAGTAAGAAACTAAACATGGATATTCAATAGTTCAGGTTTATTTTATATATGAAAGAAAGTAGGTTGAAACTGTTAGTTTAGGAACCAGCACTAAAAACTGAGTTCCTGGCAGCAGCAAGGGAAAAATATGAATCATTCACAGAACATAAAAGAAAAAAGAAGAGCAAGGGTCACAAAATGGTGACATGCAAAATTTCAAATGGTCAAAAGAAGATTTCTCAGTGCTCTTTCTTGTCATCTAATTTCACACTGGGAAGATTATTTGCATGCCCTTTCACACAAACTTTTTCAGAGAAAGCAGATTCTCTAATAGGTATATGTAAAAATAATTAATCCATTCACTGACAGTAACAAGATACTCCAGGATATACATTATTCTATTAATAAAGAAAATTTCAGATAGTTAAAATATCAAGCTTATCAAGGCATGACTCTAGAGGTTAGTGCTGCACAGGAGGACATGATTTACTGTTGCCTAATGCGGAATATAAGTGGAGCAGGAGGCTACAGCCCACACAGGGCAAGTCAGGAACCACGTCATGTGTAAAAGGTAAGGGACTAAAAAGACATTAATGCCTCTGGGTTTCACCTAAATTGTTTAGCTGGTGAATCCACCAACCAAGAAACAACACAGCCTAGTTTTACAGAACAGAGAAGACCAGTCACCCTTATCAGCATAGGAGGAATATTCACAGGCATCCATGAGTAACAGAAATACAAAGCAACTGCAGTGAAGGCCACAGCTCCTTACTGGGTTTTACAAAGCATGACAATGCCTAACAATTTTCTTCTAATTACTGATATCTCAGAACCTGTTTCACAGAACTAGTGTTTTTTGGGTTGGTTTTCGTTTTAAGTTTTTTTAGATTTGTGGAAGACTGCTCATGCAAGAGCCAGGAAACTGCTATAGGCATAGACATACTTCTTGTTAACATTGGACCTAGCGTTCCTAGTTTGTATTTCCATAAGCCCAGAGAACTCTCTGGAAACTTCCATTTCTCCCTTTATGTCTGTTGACTTGGCTAGTGATTTGATTTTTCAGTGCAATGCGTTGCAGTAACCATGCTTGGCAATCACAAATGTGAATTAGCATAGCCAAGCGTAGGAAGACAGGGTGCAGTTTCCTGCCCAGCCTCAGGCAGAAGGGGACATTTTGCGCAGCTGGCATTGTGCATGTTTGCAAAAGCAACATAAACATGCAAAAGGCCCCACAGCGTTTACATTTTGACACATCGCAAAGTTCAGTCTAATTGAAGTGCTTCCTTTTGCCAAAAGAAAGATAATTGGAGGGGGGGGGGGGGGGGGAGGACACACGACCCTCCACATATTAAGAATCCCACAACATTCAGTCTAGCAGCAAACTAGAAGTTGTGTCAAAAGCTAAATTAGCATCTGTCGTTGCAACTACTTTTCCTAGAAAAGCAGAGGGGAAAAAATATGGTGAGAAATCCCAAACTGCTTGCAGATTTCCTTTTTGATAGTAATTCCCTCCACTTTCTTGTCTCTATATAACCTCAGACTTATCAAAACAGAATGCATCTCTGTCAGAGATCTTCTATACAGTGGATGTAGTCTCGCATGCCTGGGAGAGTAATCCTGGATTTACCAGCAATATTTTAGCGAGGAAAGGAGAAATAACTGTAGTGTCAGTAAGATGGAAGATAATTTACCCTCTTCCTTGATAAAAAGACAACTGCTTGAGCCTGCCATTCTTGCTTTCTGCTTCTGACCCGTAATTAAACTCTTCTTTTATTTCCAAAAAGGAATTGCAAAAGTTTCATCTGAAATTTGACTGGTGTTAGACAACCTTTCCATTATGAGGGAACATAGGTTTTGTCTATAGATATTTCTCTATGGAGCCAAGCATGATGTATGCACCAGTAGCCAATCAATACTGGATGCTTTAAAGAAAGACATAAAAACTGGAGCCGATCAATGTTTTCTCATCAATACACATCCTAAAAGAAAAATAAGATTTTTCATAAGAAATAGTCTAGGTTTCAACTGAAAAACACAATGATGCTTTCACTAACAACAGTAAATGCACAGTGGTGGCTTTAGACAGGGAAGTAAAGGTGAGGGAAAGGTAAACAGACAAAAGAACAGATACAAACTGTGGAGATAGTTTTTCAGGGAATTGATGGAAAGCGGCAGGAGAAACTTTTGAAACTGTCCCAGGACAAAGATAGGGAGGGGCATTTCTGGACCTGTTCTTGACAAAGCCCATCATGCAACTAAGCAGTACTCCTGGTGGAAAGTGTTCATAAGGAACCTGTCTAGACACTGTATCTGTAATAAAATTTATGAAACCATTGGGGACCTATACTTGCCCTTCTTCCTTAGTTCAGTTGTTCATGTACGTTAACCTGCCATAAAGAATAGAACCTTTTCCCACACTGAGAACTAATACCAGAGAGTATGTGATTCCACTAACCCACATTTTGAGATGGAAAGATATTTAGTGTATTACTCAGCTCTTTAGAAAAATCAGCTTCAGGTTTTACCAGATGAGATGTTTTGCTTGTGACAATCTCAGAGTCCTGATCCAGTGTAGATCCTTACACATGACACAGCGAGGAACACATACATTTTCCGTTAATCTCATAAACTGAAGTTTTTTGCTGAGATTTTAATATTCTCTTCTTTTTGTTGCTTCATGGTCATGCCACCAGCCAATGGTTACCAAGAATATGCACTAGCAAAGTATCCTCTTAAATCCAGGTCAGCATATTTGCCATACTCTAAATAATCAGATAGCTATGGCAATATAATCTACCCAGTTATCACCCTTAACAGCTTCTCAACTGCATTTGTGCCTGCCAGGTTCTGTACTGTGGTACAGCTTTGTTGATATCTCATGAAAGGAAAGAGTCATTGGACAGATGGGACAGCTCTCCCCAGCAGTGGTGTTGCCAGCCAGATGTGTAACCAGCACTGCCACAGATCTGCTACTAAAGTTTCAAATAATTGGTGTCCTTTGATTTTGCTAGGCTGCTATAACAGGCCTTTATGGAGAAGCTATCTAAAGAAAAACTTCTCTGGACTGCAGTGGGTTTAGGATCTGGCTAAAACAACCCTAAGCAGTAAACACTCTAATTCTGCATTTATTTTGCGTGTGAGAACCAACAATAATCAGAACTACCGGGAAAAGGAATGTACCCATTTTTTCCCTTGGTTTTGTTTGGCTTTGGTAGCATTTAAAGTTTCATATACAAGGTTCAGTGTGGAAACAAGCATGATGTCTCACCTCCTATTCTCTCTCGGCTGATAAAAAGAACACAGAAGATGTAACAGACTCATAGAGTCATTCAGGTTGGAAAGGACCTCAGGAGGTCCAGCCTCCTCCACAAAGCAAGGTTAACATTGAATTCACATCAGGTATCTCAGGGTTTTGAAAACCTCCAGGGTCATACACTTCACAGCCCCTCTGTACAACCTGTTCCAGTATCCAATAATCCTCACAAAAGAAAAAAAACCAACACAAAACCACCTTATATCCACTCAGAGTTCAATTTCATTTAATAAGCACTGTCTCCAATTCTCACACCATGCACCTCAGTAAAGAAGAGTAAAGACTTTTCAAATAAATGAAAAATCATACTCAAAGAAATGAAAAGTCATGGCATAAAATCTTGTCAGCTTCTTGTGTGACTTACTTAGGACTGCACTATATTTTGCATTTATTCTCCAAATCCAACAAACTCCCACAAATAGCACGTGACAGCTTCCTTCTTATTGTTCTCCTGTTCTCTGCCTGTTGTCCTTCTTCTCTCCCCAAGATCTTAGTTCTAAGCACACTTCAAATTAAGCATTCATTCAAGAACAGACTGCCTGGAAGCCTTGAAACAATGAATAGTACAAGCTCAGCTTTTCTCTATTTCTGTTTGTGTAAAGATCCTGAAAAAGCATATCCAGTCTGTACACTTCATCTTTCTGTGGCAAGGAAACACACAGAAGACCCAGATGTATCAGCTACAGCTGATGGTAGTCATCTCCCCAATTCTCCCCGTCCTCTCCAATAACATAACCTGAGTCATTAACCTTTTTTTTTTTTTTTTTTTTTTTTTTGTCATCATTCTATGAACAAGCAATCTCCTGCAGGCCATGTATGTATTTTTGTGTAGAGATTTATAGTGCACTGAAGTAGTGAGTAAAGGAACTGAATTGCTTTTAATGTCCTTTCAAAACAATAGAGAAACTCAATTACTGAGGCTCACTGCTGCTCTCACTGCTAGTTATATAGCCTATTTAAAAATCCTAAATACTCTTCTCAAGTAACAAAGAAGAAAAAAACCAAACCTTTTACCTTTATGCCTTTTAATGTATGTTCTCTTCTCTGTTAGCCTTTTTAAACATCCCTAATTTTCTTTGGTCTTCAACCTCATCTTCATTCTCATTTCTTTTTTTCAAAAAAGATAGTGTGAAACCTGTCTCAGCTTTGGTCTCCAAACTCCTTTGATTTGCCCAAATAATATTAAAGGGAAGAAAGAACAAAAAAAGCAGCTGTTCAATAAGTGTTTTCTTTGCTACCTTCAGTACACTTTTCTCTTTAATTTTCTTCTAATATTTTTTGTTCATTGTCTTCCATAGTATTAAGTTTTTCTTTCTCTCAGAGGTGCCTGATCTTTCAGAAAGTAATATCATTTCCCCTTCAACAGCATCCTGTATTGCTTACAAGGGTGTCTTTTGATGTCTCAGACCTTTTATTTATGGGCTTACCTTTTTTTCTGCTTTTATTTACACCTATTCAACCGATTCAAGTCCAAGCCCATGTTATTAAAAGCGTAAAACTTAAAAAAGCTTAATTTTGCATGTTTTGATCATGCTATCACTTTCTCTGGGAAAGCTGAATAAATATGTCAGATAACTAGGCATAGACTAGACTACATCTACTAGATCTTTATACATACATAACATGTTCTCATACAAATCTGTAAGTATATGCAATATCAGACACAGTTGTATTCATTTATATCCAGGTGGCCAACAGCTGGAAAGGCTGATGTCCGATTGAAGATAAGCTCCTGGTTTCCTGAAATCATAAACAAAGGCGTGCGTGTATCTACATTTCACAGGGGCCCGCCACTATTTTATTGCTGTAGCCATCATTAGAAGTACGTACATTGAGACAGCAGACTTCCTATGTGTTTCTGCCATCATTCTTTCTAGCTACCATGGTCTCAATATCCACTGCTGAACAAGGACAAATGTTGCAGCAAAGTGAGGGCTGTAGCTATTATATCAAAAGAGATATGATTCCACTGCTTATTATAAGTGCCCTACCCTACAAATTAATAGTTAAATTAAGGTTTAGTAAAGCAGAAAATCAAATGCAAACATATTTCTTTGCAGTAAACTTGGATTTTGACAGTGAGACTATGTATTTCACCTCATTTTCAAGTAATTGAACATAACAAAGAATAACCCTAATTCTTTTTACATATATTTCCAAATTTCACTTCCATGTTTGCATCAGCAGAACTTGTTACTTCTTCAGAGGCAGAATTACTAAACTGAGATAATTCTGGGATTACCCTACCACCAGAGGTTCTTAGATCACAGTGATGAACTCCAATGTCCCTGGTTCACCTAAATCCTCTTTTTAGTCTTTCTTATTAGTATAAAAATAAGCTTACAGGGCTAATATTGATTTTGTTTTATAATACATGCAACGTATTTCTAGACACTTATAATATTACTTAAAATACAATCAAAAAAAATGCACAATAAAGAAAATCAACACCCACAAAGAAATCTTCACTTGCAGATGTGCCATTACCCCGTTTTTCCAATGTATCTACAAATGAACATAACTACTGAACATTTCAAAAGCACACAAACATGCTTTGAAATCAAGGCAAGGTATATCTTGAATATATTATTTTTTCATATACATACCTCGAATATACAATTGATAACTGCTATTGATAAGTCATTCAGTATTATAAATTTTTAACCCATTTCCTAGTAGTGTAAGTATGGAGAGCTGAGGCAAAGCTGGTGACGTATCATAGATTTTTCTCATTAGATTTTTACATTTATGCATGAGAGAGAGCCATCACAGTTTACTTTGAGCTTCCCTCCCAGAAAACTTAAAGGATACCATTCTGAGTCCACATGTCTCACAGTATAACCATGTGCTTTGTTACAACCATTTACTCTTTCTTTTTCCAAGTTTTATTCCATGAACACTAAAATTGCAGTCACCTAGTATTGAGTCATTTGTTGATAATGCAAGTTTAGAAGAATAAAGGCATCTGGGATATACATTATAAATGGTAAGTTTATTTATCCAGTTAGGTACTGCTTATATTCATGGCTAGCAAGCATGAAGTCTGTAGTGACTACACTGTTTTATATGGTCCTAAGCACACAAAAAACTGCACCATAATTCCCAAGGCCAGGTTGCCAACACGTAAATGAAACCACCAACATCTGAGAGTCAAATCAAATGCCACCTCTGCATCATTGCTCTCTCTTAACACCTCACAAAAACCTGTCTCTGAAGGTTCAGCTTAAATGGCTGAAAAACCGAGTGGCCAGCCAGGTTTGGATTTCATTGCCTAAGATGCAAGTCTAGCCCTGCATCGTACTCTGCTGTGGGGTGTCCAAGTGGGGCCCCCCCAGCAGCAGACAGACACTCGGGGACTGTGTTGTCAGAGGCCAGAGCAGCAGGGGACTTTGGAAGCACAAGAACAACTACAATACTGAGACACCGGTCTGCTGAGCCCAGACCCTCTCCTCCAAAAGTGGCCAGCTGAAGATGCTTGGAGATTGCTTTTAAAAAAAAGGTCCAATGTACATCCTCCCAGCAGTCAGACATGGGCCTTCTGAGCTGGTGCCCAGACCAGACAGGTTGTTTAGTCACCAGTTGAGCTATTCTTTATGAATTCAGTCGCTTTAGAAACCCATTTATACTTCTAGCCCTTGCAAGGTTGCACAGGGAATGAATTTACAATACATAATGGTACATTGTGTGAGAAAACACTTAATTTAGTTTTAAATCAAATAATTCCATTGGTTGACTAGAGTCCCTGCATTTTGAGAAACAGTGATTAAATTATTTCATACTCCCATTCTTTGTGCCAGTCCTGATTTTATAGATCTCTGTGATACGCTGCCCTTTTCAAAGGAGGAAGGTGTGAAGTTTTACCTTGTTCAGGACACATTCCCTGCTGCTGACCAACCTCATTGCAGTCAATCCAGACAGTTATGGGAAGAGCAATGTTAATGTGATTAAAAGCTAAACCTGAATAATCTTCACACCCTAAACTTTGAATTCTCCTCCCCTCCAACAAGGCCTTGAAATACCTAAATAAAGTTTACACTCAGGCTTTGCACACTAGCAAACAGCTAGGCTCTCTGTAAGCTTTTCAGGCACTTTTGCTAAGGTGGACAGAGGCAGCTCAGATTTATTCTATTATCAGCACAGCATGCTCAGTCCAGAGTGGGCTCAGGGCAAGGCAGAGAGCAAATTGCCAGAAAGGCTGGGTAGGCAGTTTGCACATCACATAAGGTAGATGGTGGCAGAAAGGCAGGAGCATCCCTGACGTAAAGAGGGGAAACAGTGCAGGGAAAGCCAGTCCCTGTGGATAGACAGGCGGAGTATTCCTTTGGAGAGGGAGCAGAGCTGCACGCAGGCTTCACAATTTGACCACAAGGACCCAGCTCCAGGACTAGGAGACACAGAAAAAAAAAAAAAATCTGCCAAATACTTTAACATTAACAGTTTTTTTCTACTTAAAAAAATCTTTTGGTTTTTAATTGTTCTGTAGTTCTGTAGTTTGTTCCAAGGATTTACAGTAATTCAGTGGTTCCTGTGAGGAAACAATTACCTTAATAAACAAAATAAAATAATGTTACCGAGAGATCTGCATAAGGAGACCTGAAACCTCAGTATTTCTGGAAAGGAGCTTGTGATGTATTATCAGACTTAGTCAGATAAAAAAACTAATGTGAAGGGGGTAAGACCCCTTAACTCACTTTACTGTTTACAGAACCATTTATGTTTTTTGTCTCTAGCCCTGTATAGCTACATATTAATGAACAAGTGATTATACATAGGGTTCTTCTAGATTAAACACAATATAATGATATGAATGCTGCAACGACATACTAGTAGCTATGTTTCAGTGGTAAAGAACATCGGTTCATCTCTGAATGCTTATTTAATTCAGTTGAGGTCACACTTTGACCCTGAACGTACTTCTCCCGTATAACCACTCAGCACTTCATTGTTAGCTTACTATCCTAGTGAAATGAAACTTAATGAACAAAAATACCGAACAATAAAGGTTCTCAGGATTCTAGGGAGAAGTTGTTTAGTTCAGTTTTTTGTGGTTTACAGAACTGTGTGAATTCCTTCAAGGGATTTTTTTGTTTGATTAATATCTTGTAATCTGTGATTTTTATGAACTTTACAGGAAACTGTTCCTGTAATATTTACATAGGTTTAGTTGTATAATATTTAACTTGTTAATCACTGTTAAATTAGTCTTTATAGTATTACAAAGACATACAACTTTTTGTATGATATCCCAGTTTGCTGGGAGGAAGCCAAATTCTGTGGTTTGGGTTTTTTTAAAGATATGATTACATGCATGATACTGATAAAATGAGATTATTCCTAAAGTAAGACAAATACAGCTGAAATTAGAATCTGGCTTAGTATTTATGCATACTTAAATTGCTTAATTATGACATTACCAAGATTAAAAGTATGTGCCTTTCAGAATGGTTACTTTCACTAGGAAAAATCTTTTGCCATCATTTTCTGATTTGGAATTACTGAAGCTATTTGTATTTAATATATTATTATTTTACCTGCTGTATAACTAGACTTGTTTCATCTGTCAGCAAGTTCTAAATTCTTTAATAGAAAATAATAGAATCATTTTATTATATATTGTGACTAAATATGTTGTAGCGAAACTTTATTTCAAATTACACCTTCCATAAAAAGCAGGGGGAAAAAACATTTATTATTGCAAGCCCAAACCAAACCCATGGTCCTTATTTAGCAGCACTACTGTTATGATGATTGACTTCAACTGCTTCTTTTACAAAGAAAACCCAAAAAATGAACAAAAGCCTACAGGGGCCTCAGCAAATTAAGTAAATAAGTACATTGAAATTAAGGGAACCACCTGCATGCAAGATTTAGGTAGTTATTGAAGTGGTGCCAAAGCTGTTTTGTCAATACTTGTAAGAATGAGAGAACACAAACAACAGGACTGCAAATTAGGTGCTCACCAGGGCAATACACAGGTGAAATGTTGCTCTAAGGGGAGCAAAAACCTCTATAGTGGGGGATTTTTTTCACCAGAAAAAAAAGGTTGTAATAGCAATAACGACAGAGCATCAGGAATTCCTGAATACAGGAAAGTTGGAGTATTCAACTGATGCCCAGGAAATGCCTTGGGACTTCACAGTATGGTGTCATTAGTCAACCCCAAAGCAACAGGACACAAAACATCTGATGATCTTCCAGTTATTAATATGGAAACAAGGGATATAATGACTGAAATATTTAAGCTGACCCAGCAGAACACTTGTTTGCAGTTTAAAATGGAATATTTCACAATTTTGTAGTTTATTAAAGATATGAATTAATATTGTTTAATATTAAATTTGAAGTCTGGAAAATAATGGCTTCTCTTCAGTTCTATTAAAAACACTGACATATGAGAGTGCTGTCTTTTTATGGAAACAACCACAACACCGGAGTAAACATGATGTTGTGACATAGGATCCTACACACTTGCAATTGGAAGTTTTTTTCTTGTTTTAGAGTCTGTTTTAAAGGCCAGACTAAGTTATTCTGCAACTGGAGGACAAATCCTCACCCTTGACACAATAGCTTACTTAAATACCCAGTCTACAGCTGAGACTAATTTTCCCCAAATTGTCACTAAAAGGAGTCAATAGAGTTCCTGACTGGAATCTCCCTTCTGAAGAAATTCTAATATAATTTTTATTTGAAGTCTCTCTTCAAATGCTAGTCGCTTGCCCAAGGATCAATTATAATAAAGATACTCCAGTTTTGCTGTGTTCAGTTAAAGGTGGGTCTCCATGTTTATCAGCCCAGCAATAAGTAGGACTTTACAACAAGTAAAATTTTGCACTTACATCTGAAGCTTATTGGTGAGCATTTGTGGAGTGGATAGTTGAATAATATTTGTGACACAAACAGAAGTTGTTTTACAGTTGTCATCTAGACTTAAGATCAGCATTCCATGTCATATTTGAAATTGTAAAGGGGAGCTGTCTATGCTCTGATAGCCTGAAAATAAAGGTGGTATTCACTAGCCTTTAAAAAAGAAAGGAATCAAAGTATCAAAAAACCCTCACCAAATCAGCCAACCAACTAAAAAACTGCAATAGAAATGCAAAGCCCACCACCTCTGGCTGAACAGTTGGGCCTGGAGGGTGGCAATCAGTGGCACAAAGTCTACTTGGAGGCCAGTAACTAGTGGTGTGCCCCAAGTGCCAATACTGGGCCTGATCCTGTTCAACATCTTCATTAATGATCTGGATGATGGGGCAGAGGGTACTCCTAGCAAATTTGCAGATGACATCAAACTGGGAGGGGTGGCTGATACTCCAGAGGAACACGCTGCCATCCAGAGGCAGCTTGACAGGCTGGAGAAACAAGCTGTCAGGATCCTCATCAAGTTCAACAAGGGGAAGTGCAAAATCCTGAACGTGGAGAGGAACCCCATGCACCAGGACAGGCTGGGGGCTGAGCAGCTGGAAAACATCTTTGCAGCATGGGCACATTGCTGGCTCAAGTTCAACTTGAAGTGCACCAGGACCCCCAGGTCCTTTTCTGCAAAGACGGCTAATGGTATCCTGGGCTGCATTAGGCAAAATATTTCCAGCAGGTGCTGGGAGATGAGCCTTGCCTTTTATTCAGCGCTGGTGGGGCCACATGTGGAGCACTATGTCCAGTTCTGGGCTCCTCAGTACAAGAGACGCAAACATAATGAAAAAGTGAAGGGAGATAGACTTACAAAGACGATGAAGGGATCGGAGCATCTCTCCTATGAAAAGAGGTTGAGACAGCTAGGACTATTTAGCCTGAAGAAGAGAAGGCTCAGGAGGATCTTAGGAAAGCCTATAAATACCTGAAAGGAGGATGAAAATACTGAGCCAGACTTTTCAGCAATGCCCAGTGACAGGAACAGAAGCAAAGGGCACAACCTGAAACACAAGATGTTCCCTCTGAACTGAAACAGAGGTTCCTTCTGAACATCCATAAATGCTTATTCACTGTGAGGGTGATTGAGCACTGGCACAGGTTGCCCAGAGAGGGAAACTGGTTATAGGTGTTGCTTGAGTAAGGAGTTGGACCAGATTTCCCCCAGAGGTCCCCTCCACCTTCAATCCTTCAGTGATTCTGTGAACAATTCTTGGGAAAGTGTTGACGGCATCTGAAAAATATAAACCTCTTTAATATTTGCTCCCAATAAATATTTTGAAAATTTTTGGTTTCTGCCATTCGCAAAACTCATAAAGGAAAAAGATCCCCATTTACATCCTACAGACCTGAAGATTTTCTAGTTAGAAAACTATTTTGGGGAAATATTAACTGGTCTCAACAAAGCATCAGAAAACCATATCTCTGCTTTGTGCCTTAAAAACAGAGATCAAATGAATACCAAGGATCTAAGCTTGTGTAGGAGCCACTCAACATCAAGTTAATATTACAGTCTGGTCAAGTGAAAGAAGGTAATTTGCTCTGTCAAAAAGCAGATAACTAAATTAAAAAAAAAAACAACGGTACTTTTTGCTGTTAAAGTGTCACAAAACAATTACTTAAACATATATCTAAAAATCTAACTTTGAAAATACACACTATGTTACTGACAGGTATGCAATTTTAATTATCCTCCTTCATGCTGTGCTTACTAGGAAAGGTAGGATTTATCTAACAATCATCTTTGATCAGATCATAAATGCTTGTTTATGGCAGAGATTGTCTGTTGCCCAGTGGTCTGATACTACTGGAGTAAAAGGAAGCACCTCACTACTGGGCTTTGAAACTCTGAACCTATTCTATTTAAGAAGTTCAACAGATAGATAGACTATGTTATAAAGAAAATATGTTTCTTCTTAATTTATTAAGCCTTCCAGAAATTAATGTAAAAATGTATGAATATAATCAAATGGATGTTGTATCATAAAAATCACTGTCCCAGTAGCTATTCTGAATTTTAATGTCCAATGTCATAACCCCTTAGCAATCGACTAGAATCTACCTAGTCTGCAAGAAGCCATGTCCAAGTACTTTTGACACAGTGTGAAAGATTGTTTCCCAACTTTTTGGACCAGTGGATCAGACTCTGCCTGCAATATTTCCCACAAAATCATCCAGGTCATCCGATTTTTTAACATGAATCATTATATTAGTAATTACCTTTATTAAAAACCGTTGGTTTATAGAAATAAAAAGTTTTGTGCCGCGGTAGAAACAGCAAGGTGTCTTACAGGGGATGAACACAGCACAAAAGCCATCTGATATCAGCAGCATCAAGCATGGGGATGATCTCAGGGACAAGTCTGAAATAAGCGTACTGGAACAGGAGCATAGTCCTTGGACATGTTACTGAGAGTCCTAAACTGCCCTTGCCAGAAAGGTCACTAGTACTCATAGGGACTCTCAGCAAAGTGGAAAGGTAGAAAGAAACAGGCACGTTAAGTTTAAATTGTGCTCAGCAGGGTGTCTGAATTCAGATTCACTGAACTCTGAAGCCAAAGAAACATTTGTCATTGCCAACTTAGATGCTGAACGTAAAGCGGAGACACCCTGTGTGTGTAGTTTAGCTTTGCATATCTGGTGAACAGCAAATAGTCAGGTCTCTGAGGGTGGACACATGTGACTTTACTCGAGCAGTAAGGGAGAAAATGGGTCTTAAAAATCCACATTCAGATGCTGAATCCATCCTGTGAGAGGCAGGACTGTCATGAAACATGGAAGAGGATTCAGATTCAGAATAGTAATTGAACAATATATAAATAATATAGGACTTTTGTATGCTGCTTTTGAGCTATGGAATGCTGGAGGCGGGACTTTACAATTCAGTCAGAGGCACAATCTCTTAAGAGCCAAATATCTACATGAGCAAAATAGCATTCTTTCAGTAGATACCCTGTCTAATGCCAGGATTGCTGAGAAAATACAAAGGGCCATGTGGAGACTGAAAGGTAGAAGCACATTTCATCAGGATGCACCAGTCTACAATGGAACAAAACCACTGCCAGTGCAGACCTAGATGTGACACAGAACCCATTCCCTTCTCTGTTATGAACCCTGGCACCGCTGCCACTGTTCCTACTTTTTGTCTGAGGAAAGTCATACCCTGTCCCAGCTGAAAGTACTGAAGAGAGAGTTAAGGTAACTTCAGTCATAACACTTTTTCTAATGTTATCTTTTTTGTCCATTAACAGTAACTGATGGAACACACTGCATCCAATAAACCGTAACATGGAATTCCTTTTGTGTCTGGTTTAGTTAAGTTCAGAAGCAAAGCCTTCTGATCAACCAGTGAAATGTATTAACCACAGTTACCATCTCTCAAAAAACTGGGAAAATACCAAAACAAAAAAAAAACAACCTGGCCTCTGAAATCTTGTGTATGGGTAGTCCTCTGACTGGAAATGGAGTGGAGCCATCATAAAGTGGTTTGGGGCTTTTTTCCCCACTGTTCTGGACAGCAAGTCATTGAAATCTTCAAAGCTATGTATTTTATGAACTTACACAAAGACGGAAATAAATCTGAAGGGGTTCTTCTGTTATGGCAGCAGTTGTTTTGGAAAATATTGCATCATGCTCAGAGGAGAATGATTACTATGAAAATTCAGAAGAATTACGTATGAATTTCCAGGCAAGTGAACGTCAGTTCCTGCCCAAAGTAAGGGGACTGTTTTCCTTCTTCATAGGAAAGAGGAAGAACTGCTCGCTGGAGCTGAAGATTGAGGGGTGGGAGCAAGGAGAGGAAAATTGCCAAAGTAAAATGTCATGTCTTTGGGGAAAAATGATGACACCAAGTAAATCTAATCATTCTTGACAAATATATGCCATTTAATATCAATTAAATATCCACTTTACCTGTATTAAAAATTTTCCCTGAATTATGTTTTGCTGTTACTGTGGAGTCATCATCAAGCTCTTTTTTCTGTGTAAGTCTTCTGTGCAGCTAACTAGGGCTTCAGTATATTTTTTTTCCAAGTGTTCCATTATAGCATTCAGTCTCCACAGTCATTCACAAAAACGTGAAGGAGGCACTGCTTTAGACACCCACAACCTCTAGGTGCGGGAGGCAAATGTAACACAGGATCTGTGGGAGGCCTTCTGGTTTGACAGCTGGAACTAAGCAGGATATCAGAAGACATCAAAAACTGCACAAGACACCTATATCTAGGCACATGACACAATCCCCAAATAGCAGCCACCGGTAAGCAGTACACACACGGTCTTCATGAACCATGGTAAAATACAGGATGATCTTGAAAGCACCTCTTACTCCTGCTTCCTAAAATGTGATGTTAGTATAGTCAGTGGCAATATCGAGCTCTCCTAGTAACAAGAGCTTGTGAGACTTATTTGGCATTACCAGATCATGTTTCCCCAAAGCAACAATGGACACATCACCCTTCAGCTTGCTGCAATTTACTTCAGACACCATTGTTTTCTTTTCTCCTTGTTATCACAATGCATTTCACCTTCAGTACCGGTGCCTGACACGTTATTGCTCCCCTTGTTATTAAGGCAGGTGGGAGCCAGCAAGGTACACAGCCTTGATTACAGCAATCTGCACACTGACCTAATGCTTCCCAAAACTCCTCAGAGGCTACAAAATATCCTGCCTGGTGTCCAATATATAAACGATGCTTGTCAAATTTTCTCCCATCAAAGTCTCAAACCTCCCTTTGATGACCAGTAGAGAGGCCCAGAAAGAGCTGCACTTTCAGTAGAACTAAATAAAAATTACTACCTTGTGCAGCAGTAGTGGGAGCTAAGGAAGAACTCTGCCCACATCCAGAAAGCTCTATAGGAAACCTGACATGAAAGGACACACACTACTGTATGTATGAACTTCGTATTTAAGGGAGTAGATAGTTTACTTGCATCTAACATTTCCTTTGTGGTCTAAACATTCATGAGTTTGCAGGCAGTTGCAGAAGGACCTCATGATGGTAAGCAACCACCAGGCAATAGAATAGCAAATGTAATTCAGCGACAATAAATACATGTAATGAGCAACCCTGACTGCACACAGAGTAACAAATGAGCTTACTTCCCTCGAGAAAGAGGTCTTATAGTCGCTGTAGGTAGTTTTGTGGAAACAAATGGCAAAATGCTCACTGGTGACCAGAAAGACAATAGAACATTAGGAAATAAGTAGAGAACAAACCAGAGATCATTATGCCATAGTATATATCAGTAATGTGCTCAAATCCAGAATTATCTGTTCCTCTCCATTTCACAAAGAATTATTAGAAAAAGTAAAAAGAATGATAACAATGCCTCTGTGTAAAAAAATAAAGGAACAGAATTAGATGCTACAGAGAGAAAAAGACATTATAAAAGGGGTACAACAGAAATCTGTAAAACAAAGAGCAGCATGCAGCGAGTGAATGGGGAGTGACTCTCCACTGCTGATAACTGAAGTGCTAAGGGTTATCAGCTGAAAAACATCAGGCATTGGGCTTAAAGCAAAGGGAGTTAAGTATTCATTTAATGCAGCATAATCAAATAGCCTGGTTACATTAGTATTTTCTGGAATATTACAAAACAGTTCAAAAAGAAGCTTAGGCAAACTAATGGAAGAGAATTCCATTTTGAACAGTGAAACACAAAGAGATATGAACACCGCCTCAGGAAACTCTTACAGCAGTTTGCTGGAAATTGTATAGTGGATTTATTGCAATATTTATTTACTGCAAACAACTTCTCTTCATTAATTTGCAGCAATCTACCTGTCCAGGTACATGTGATATTCTGAATTTGAAATGTGAAGTGCACAACTGGTCTTATAATTAAAAGCACGTCGCTTCTGCTCCACAACTGATTTTCTTTTTGGGGGGGGGGGGGGGGGGCGTGGAGTGGGGGTATTAAAAACCTCATCAGGACTGTGATTCCTGCAGAGTGAAGGTGAAACAATTTGAAGGGGAGTCAGGAGGAAATTCTGGGATATTATAAAACCTTTTCCCTTTATGGTTCATATAAATTTTGCACAGTACACAGTTTCTATAAAAAATTAATTCATAGCCCAGTAGCCAGGGCATTATTTTGAGAATCAAGGGAACTTTGTCCTCCCCTTCTTAACTCTGCTGCTGATTTACTACGTAACTCTCACATCCTTTGTGCTTTAATGATCTCACCTACAAAACAGACATAAAATATTCTACAAAAACAGCTCTTTATTGAGATCTATGAATTAAATGATCAGTTACTGATCATCAGCCTATAAAATTAACCTGACAGAGCAGCCTTATTCAGAGACAACGGTGAACTAATTTGAGTAATCTGGCAGAGGTTAACAAAGAATGATTATACATTAGAATAGCTATAAAAGGTGTCTTTTACTGGTCTCTGTGCATTGCTGATGTCTTTATTAATTTTCCTGATGACTCCCTTTACAAGATTTCTAGAAGGTTATTCTCTGAGCTTTTAATGAAGTTTAGCTCAATACACACATGCTTTTTCTCTGGAAAATAGGAAGATGATAGAGGAAGGAGATTCTCAGGGTAGACTCTGTTGAGACAGTGGTTATACTTGCATCTCATTAGCATCACATGTCTGGTTGTCCATGATTTTTTTGGATGATGTCAACCTGTTCAAGTAGTTTTCCAGTACTAGGTACTTGAATACTACATAAGCAATGTCTTGTTTGTTCAAGTAAGGCCTTGACAATACATAAGTGTCAAGGTCTAAGTTTCTATTGGTAACAAGGTTTTGTGCTTCACTAAGCTACTAGCCAATTTTTGTTAGGTACTAAATGTAGTATTTAAAATCTATTTTTATGCAACAATACCCTTTTGATAGTGAGGTTTTTTTTCTTGTTTTTTTTTTTTTTAAAAATAGTCTGCACTTCTGTCAACCTGTATCATGTTAATACTCCGTAGCTCTAACTTTAGTTGAATACTGTGAGGCTACTGGTGGAGGACAGGATGACCTTCCTGCTACTGGGCTGACATTTGTGCTGGTTTTAGCTGGGCCTTTTCTGCTCCTTACCCTACCCACCAGGAGCAGGTTGGGGGTGCACAAGAAGTTGGGACGAGACACAGCCAGGACAGCTGACCTCAGGTGACCCAAGGGATATTCCATACCATATGACATCATGTTCAGCAGATATATAAGCTGGGGGGGAAGAAGAAGGAAGGGGAGGAATATTCGGACTTAAGGTGTCTGTCTTCCCAAGTAACCATTATGCATAATGAAGCCCATCTTCCCTGCCTGCCCATGGGAAGCGGTGAATGAATTCCTTAATTTGCTTTGCTTGTCTGCACGGCTTTTGCTTTACCTATTAAACTGTCTTTATCTCAACCCATAAATTTTCTTACTTCTACTCTTCCAATTTGCTACTCATCCCACCAGGAGAGAGTGAGTGAGCAGCTGTGTGGGGCTTAGTTGCTGACCAGGGTAAAACCACAACATTACACCAGGTTCCTCTAGATTTTGCAAGTTGTCTATTCCCTGTATACATAAATCACAGGTTAATATTGACTTTACATATGTGTGTATAGTATGACTCAGCTTTTTAAGAGTGTCCTGGTTTCAGCTGGGACAGAGTTAATTTTATTGCTAGTAGCTGGTGCAGTGCTGTGGTCTGGATTTGGTGTGAGAACAGCCTTGGTAGCACACTGATGGTTTTGGCTGTTGCTGGGTGATGTTTATACTAAGTCAAGGACTTTTCAGTTCCTTGGGCCCTGCCAGCGAGAGGGCTGGAGGGGCACGAGAAATTGGGAGGGGACACAGCCGGGACAGGTGAGCCCAACTATCCAAAGTGATATTCCATACCATGTGATGTCATGCTGAGTCATAAGCTGGAGGAAGAAGGAGCGGGGGGATCTTCGGAGTTATGGTGTTTGTCTGGCCAAGTAACAGTTACACGTGCTGGACCCCTGCTTCCCTGGGGATGGCCGAACACCTGCCTGCCCATTCCTTGTTTTGCTTTGCTTGCATGCGTGCCTTTTTCTTTAACTATTAAACTGTCTTTATCTCAACCTTTGAGTTTTACATTCCTTTCTGATTCTCCTCCCCATCCCTCTGGATGAGGGGGAGTGAGCAAGCGGCTGCGTGGGGCTTGGTTGCCAGCTGGGGTTAAACCACGATATAGAGGTAACTCATTCCTTTCTCTGTACTATGACAAACATAATGAGCTAGGTCATGCAACCTTACTGTGTTGGGACCTGTTGCAGGGTGTTTCCAGTGGAGAGTATTTGATTCTGGAACACGTATTTACCCACAGATCCCATGTGGTGTATGTACTTGTAGCCCGCAGGGTACTGGGAGAATCATATTACAACGAGACAAGTGTATTACAAAACCCACTCAGATTACGGTCCCATATCACCTCAAGGCACATTGCTTACACCTTCATAAAACTATAAAAACATTGAGATCTGTAGTTTGAAAAAAACAGTATACCCAAGCTTGGTTTATGTATCCTTAGATATAAGGATAGAAAAAAATACATCATTCAAACTCCTAATATACAGATCTATCAAGATGACCACTTTTTAGGTACAGAAATATACCAGTATGGAACAGCCAACCTGCCATAGTTCAAATATGACTAAAACAAGTGTGTTTATATTTCATAAGCTGTCTCAAAAGTAGAAAATATAAACTGATAATATGCTGTGTCAGGACAATACCTCTGTGCAGTCAACAATGCTGGTGAATTTATATGCCTGAATGTGGCATGCTTTCATTGATAAATCAAAACACACGGAGTCAATTTGAACAGTAAATTCAAATTGATGACACATCTCAGTAGCTGTATATGTAGAATAAACATTCCAGATTGCCCACAAAATGAAACAAATTTACCTGACAAGGAAGCATAGGTTGAATGCCAAAGACTGAATTCAAGTTTCACCGTGGTCCTTATTGTATAAGATATTCTGGTAAGAGTTCAGCCCCACATGACCATGGCTCATTTGAACCTGGCCATGGTATTTCAAATGGCAATAAGGAGGAGCAAAAAACTGAAAGGAAGGGAGATAACTCTCAAGCAAAAAACCAACAACAAGCCCCCAATATCCACATCCTCTGAGCATAAACTCAGGCGCCTGAACCTAAACCAGACCTTCAAATCAAATGTATTGACCTTAAGATTTCATAGATATTGAAAATGCTGCAGTAGTTTTAAGAAAAATATTGCTTGCTATGTCCACTTCAGTTTTCAGCATGGAGCTTTCTTAAATAGTGCTAAAGACACACAGTGCTGTGACTCAGCTTAGTATGACTTTATTAAGCTGACCTGAATATAAGGACAAAGGCAAACACAGTCTCTCTAATCTGCTTTTCCATTTCTTGTTAAGTTATATATATATGCCTCAGTACACAGTATCCTCTGCCAGGTCATATGAAAAAAAACATAAACAGATTTTAAGAAAGAGATCATGAAGACATACAGCAGACTTGAGGGTGTGCTTTTAGAATGTTAATTTTTATTCTTTATATGAAGCTGTTAATTTAATTATTTTTTTTTTAATCACCAGCTGGCCACAGTTATCTCCTATTTTTCCTCCAAGAGATATTAGGCAATTTACATGTAATGTCTGACTATCCTCACCAAATGTTTTTGAGGATGATCTTTGAGAACTCATTTTGAGATGTATAATTGAACTTTATATTAATCTGAAAGCATAGCTTAATTTTTAACTAGTATAATCAATTGATTTATTATAGATTTTAACCACATTTGCTTGGAAGAAACTTCATTTAGAATTCTTACTATCATGTTCTTTGTCTCTTCTAATAGTATTCCAGATTTTTGTTGCAAATGTGCTGTTCAGAGAAAAAGTACAGAAAAACCTAAAGTGGAAATAGCTGAACCTGGAATGACACTGCCTACAAACGTACACGTTTGTGTAAGATGCGTGCAAGCAACATTGCATGGTAAGTAACAATGCTGGTAATACATGCATCCCAGATAAAAGTCAATGAACTGAAACACTCTGAAAATGTTAAAACAGTAACAAAAGCAGTAAAGGTGATGTCAAAATAGTTTAGAGGCAAACGTGCAATAGACATAAGCAAAAGGAGAAGACCATGGTGGAAAGGTTGCTCGATTTTCATGATGGGAATTGGTTTCAGCAAAAAAAGTGACCTTTTCCATGAAAAATGTAGCCCAAATGCACTGGACTTGCATGGACTATGAAGCACTACCCAAATCCAAACATACTGATTTAAGTGTAATAAGGAATCACATACACCTAGAAAATATAACAGAATTAATTTCTATTGCAACAAAATCCATCTGGAAGTTTAGGAATGATATATTTGGATAGTGAACATAGGTAAATTTCCTTCCTTTGAAATCATCATGAGAAAGAACCTGAGTTACTTGTCCGTCTGGCTACCGGGGTCTGTCAGTGCAATTCTGAACAGAAACACAATTGCTTAAAAAAAACAGCTGGGGGGGGGGGTGGGGTGTGTGTGTGTGTGGGAAGAATCTCAGCTCACCTAAGTTGATGAAAAAAATACTCAGATTTGAAAGTCTAGTGCAAAGTATTTGCCAAAAGTGCCAAATATTACAGCCATTTATTTGTGTGTTGATCAAAACCAAAACAAATTCTACTACGATACTATCATAGATCTGTAATTTTAACACAATAAACCCAAGGGATTTATAACAGCATGCTGTATTAAAAAAACCTCAAATTCTAGTAATTTTACTATGAGGGACACTACTTGTTTAATTTTTTGCTCTCAGACTGTGACATATTAATTTAGAGAAGTGACTGGTCTCAGGGGAACCCAGCAGAAAAAGGGGGGAGTAGCTAATTTTTTAGGGTACAGTGGCTTCTATTCAGGGAGGCTCCAGGTTTCAAGGGGCAGCTTACAGAAAAAAAGAAAGTGCGTACACAAGTAAGCAACTGGGATCTGTAAAAAAGCTGTGAAGCATCAGAGGTCTTTGAATGTAGAACAAAAACATCTTTTTAAACACTGCAGAGACTCCATAAAATATTCTGCAATCCACACCACCTCTAAGCTCACAGAAGCAAAGCCTGAAAGCAAGGGCTCCTCTGTACAGCAGGTAAAGGGGAAGTTATATATGCATTCTCCTAATTTCTAATCTGTCCTACCTATTCACTTTTTCCCCCTTTATTTAAAAACTACATTCTTCCTAAGCAATAGTCTAATAAAAGTTGGGTCTTTGGGGTTTAAAAGCCATTTTGGTAATTTTCTTTGGAGAATCAGTTAATAAGTGAACATCTTAGGCAGATGCACTTCGAAGTCTTGGCCAGCTTGGTCAAATTGCACTTACAGTACTGTTTTCTGAAGTATGACTGTAATTATACTGGACTTAGATTCTCTCTAAAAATAGAACTCCAGCAAGCTACAAAGGGCACGGATATTCTTTGATTCTGAAGATCTACACCATATAATTTCTAGTATCTTATCAAGTACTGCTTGGCTGAAACTGGCTGTTAAAATGTTTATGAAGCACATCTATTCTGTCAGATTTACCGATTTGCTTCATACAAGCAGCACTGTTCTCTGTGAAGCCATGCCCAGCAAAATAGTCAATCCTCAATTCAGTCAAAGTAAGTTATAATACAAATAAAACACCACAAAGTAGAACTGAATGTACACGGGGAGTTTTGAGGGGTGGAAAGGTGCTAGCTCTGTAAACTACATGAACAAAAAGACTTTAAAGTATTTTTTCCAATTAATGTATTTGGTAAATTAGTGATGATTAGAACACCACTGGTTGCAATAAAAATACATTTCAGGACTGAAACCATAAGTTTTAAAATAGACATACTGCAGAGACTCTGCCTGCTGTAATCCTTAGGAATCCCCAGGCATGATTCACCTGAACAGAGGGGATTAGATTTTAAGTTAACACTAGATTCAAATGTGAGAAATTACATTTTTACTTTCTGGATCCTTTAAGACAGTAAAAAAATTTGAGCAAGGTAGCAATGTCTCCAATCAGTTTTCTGAGAAGATTGTGCTCAGACACGTTAAATGGTGAATAGCTGTACCTTGCTAAATGATATCGCATCTGCCTTATTGGGACAGGACGCAGCCATCTATTCAACCCCCTCTCGACTCTAGGCATTATTGCCTTTACTAGGCAAAGATGCAACAGACACCTTTTACGTGTGTAGTTTCAGTCCTGACCGTAACCCTTACAAAGACAACAGTATAATACCATATAAACATCATTCGTTCCACAGCAAGCCAAGTTAACACAAACAGAAACATAAATGAGCAAGCAGAGCTAAGACATAGTGTGATATGTTGCTGGCTATGCCGTTAACGAGGTTTACTCGCATTTCTTATCATCTCGTGCTTTAGAATGGTTCAGTCCTTTCTTACCTGTGCCATGCAGTGGTTTGGGAAAAACTTTCGCAACTGAAGCTTGCCGGCACCCAGGTTAATATCAGTCAGATTTGCTGGTGCAGGATTACTTGAGTACAAATGCTTCAGCAACAGCTTCCTCCTCATGCATGCCGATTACTGCATCACCTCCTGCGCACAATAAACAATGTTCTATGCAACACAAATCTCCAGCTGCCCTGTTGGGAGCAGTTACAGTATGGTTCAAAAGGAACTGTGAGAAGGCTCGTTGAAAAGTTACCTCTTCCTATTAAGTTGGGAGAAAATGAACATTTACAAATCAGGTTGTTTGGGGCTTAATTCAGAAGGAGCACGTGTAGTGTCACAGGCACCGCACCCATTCCCTTGAATACATTATTTGAAATAAAGATAAGATCCTTCCCACCACACAGCTTTATTTAGGAATGGCTGCTTATTTGACCAATTCCCAGTAGGACAGACCTACTGCAGATTAGGACTGCATTTTCAGAAGTAGCTTACCTGTCTTCAAAAATGTATTAAACTAATCTGAAATAACTCACTCTTACTGTGGAAGAGGGGTATGCAACAGCAGGGACTAGTCAGAAGTACCTAATCTAATCTAAAGTCACACATATCTGATCTGCACTAAACCTATGCAAACAAAGCCAAAGTCTTGTGCTCTTTTGGTTCCTCTGCTAGCCTCAGAATAACCTGTTTGCAACAGATGTCACTAAATATGCCTGCATTTGCAGAATCTTAAGGTTTACCTAAACTAGAAAGC
The DNA here is from genome assembly GCF_015220075.1 of Falco rusticolus. Taxonomy (NCBI): domain Eukaryota; kingdom Metazoa; phylum Chordata; class Aves; order Falconiformes; family Falconidae; genus Falco; species Falco rusticolus. The sequence continues at coordinate 82,442,524 of NC_051189.1, forward strand.
TGTTGAAAATAAACTAGCACATGAATAATACACCCCAGCTACTGCACACAAACTCCCTGTGTGGATATCGTATTCTACCTGGAAGGGGCATCTGTACTGCAGTGAGAACTGAGACTGCAGCCTGTGCTGCCACATCTGATTTAGTTCCACAAGCTCACATACTAACAGCTTCAGCAAAAGAGGCATAGTTACTGACTGTAAGCAGTGCAACAGCGCTCCGGTGATGGACCTAAAAGAGAAGTAAGCACTTGCAGGTGGCTGGACAGCAGGGATCCATTCTGCTCATGACGTCAAGGTCTGTGTCAGCTGTAGTATGCCACTGTCAGCAGTGAGGTTCCCGTGGCCAAACCTCAGCAGTCAAGCAGTTTGAACAAGAAGTGGGAGGTAACCTAATTTAGCTTGATTGAAGCAAATGGTTGTCAAGACAGGGAAGGACAAGCAGTATCAAATAATGAAAATCTTAAAAATTTCCTACAAACAAATTACTCTGTTCCTTCTCTCCTAAACAAGACAAGGAATGTGGCAGAGGCCAGCACACATATCGAGTCCCAGTGCCAGTCCTCGAAGGGCAGCATGCTGTATAAGCCCACCAAGCAAACATGATTTATAATGAAGAATCCAACTAGAAAGGGTGAAAATAGCACTTGGGTTTTATTGAGAGCTCACTGACCAAAAAAGCTCAAAAAAACCCCAAACAAACTATGACTAACTTATGTTGCAGAGTGTATTGCAAGTGATGGTTCACGTGCACAAACCTGTGCTGCAGGCAGGGCTCAATGCACCCAGGCAGGGCTCAGTATATCCACCAGCTTGTTTCCCCACTCTGAAACCTGAGCTGAGATGCCGTGGAGCAGGATATAGTGAATCCCAGAGCGAAAAGTTCCTGATTTTTTTTTTCCTGTTTTCAAAGTCAAAACCCTGCACAGCTTTATCATGCCTTCCTTGTAATCCCGTAAAGAACAGCCTGGTTATCTAAATAGCAAACATAATTTCTTCTAGGCCTAGTATCTCTAATTTGATGGGCAGCTACAGGCAGCAAAAGAGACACCCACAAAAAGGCACAGTAGATTTTCAGAGAAAGCTTCATGCAGAACATGAAGAACAAAGTAGTAGGGGCTCTGGGGGTTGGGGGTAGCTGGATTCTGGTTTTTAGTTCATCACCCAGAGTATAACCGTGGAACATTTCTAATACACAGGGCTCAGGCTAATGCTAAGACAGAAGTAACTGAGCACCCAGGTGAGCACAAGGCATCAACCATTTTTGTCAATGGATTTATTTATCAAACGATACTAAGCTCAGGGAAGTGATCAATAGCCTGGAGGGTAGGGCTGTTCTTTGGGCAGACCCGAAGGCGGGAGAAAAGGCCTGACAGGAGCCTCAAGAAGCTCAACAGCAATAAACCAACAGCAAACAAAAATCCTGCAGCCGGGAGATAGTAACCCCAGGCTGGGCACCCACTGGCTAGGGAGATACTCTGCAGCAAAACACAAGTTCCTAGCTGAACGTGAATTAGCAGTTTCCTCTTGCGGTGAAGAGGGCAAAGTGGACCTGGCTGCATTAGCAACAGCGCACCAGAAGGTCAAGGGATGGGATTGCTCCCTTCTTTTCAACACTTGTGAGACCACACCTGGAGGGCCATGTCCAGTTTTGGCATCCCCAGGGCAAGATACTGAAATACTGAAGCAAGTCCTACAGGTGGTCACCAAGATGAATGGGGAGCTGGAGCACCTGATATTCAAGAAGACCTTGCTGGAACCAACCAGGTATTAAGAAACTTCTTCACCACAAGGTTAGTCACACTCTGGCACAGTTGCCCAGAGAGGTTGTGCAATCTCAGTCCCTGGAGATACTCAAACCTCAACTAGACAAGGCTCTTACAAGCAATATCACCTTAGTTTTCCCTTTTTTGAGTGAAAGTTGGACCAGGTAATCTTCATAGGTCCTTTCCAATCAACATCAATCAGTATGTGATTCCACATAATGATTCCATTTCTCTGAAATACACCCTTCCTTGCAAAAAAACCTTGCTTTACTCTTTTTCCGTTTACTTTCTTTGCTTAAAAAAAGAAACAACCATGAAACAAACATAATAAAACCCTCTGATACTCTCAGTTTTCTTTTGCTTCTTACAAGAAGCCTCAAAACACCTTATATCAGAAAAGTTATTTTCAGTCTGCTTGGATAGAAATGTTCTGCTCCCTGGCATGCCAGCTAACAGCACCTCTCTGACATCTAAGGATCTGTTAGTATCTGGAAATCAGCTCCCTAGGAATTAGGTCGTTACTTAAGACAGAAGACTAAACCGGAAAGGTGACTAAGCTATTCTTCTACAGTATAGAAGCTATTCTAAGAACGATAGACAACTATTTCTTATTTTAGTAACTTTATTGATGACTATGGGATTTATGGCTGATACACAATGGTTCTCTTGCTAGCTGAGAAAATAATTCTTCAGCAAAGGTGCAAGTAGGGGTTCTGTTTCAAAATTAATTTACCTTTCATCATTATTTACTGTGCATTTTGTAACATGGAACAAGATGTTTAATTAGCCTAGCACATGATCAATACACATACTTCCACATACAACGTCTGGAATGTCATCCTAGAGGAAGGTGAAAGATATTGTGTTAGGAACTACTCTCAGTTATATCACTGCTTTCATCTGCCAAGTACAAATGCTTCTTTTTCTATTCATAATCTTATGTTTTTAGAGTTTCTTCTGGTTTGCTTTGGGTTTCTCTGGTTTTCATGCATTTCAATTTATTCCATGCTATCACTTAGATCATTACATTGAGATCAGGATTTATTCCCTGCAAAATTATGAAGAGAAGTAGGTATAAGAAAAAAATATAGGACAAGCAGTTGCAATTACTAGTTCAACTGTATTTTCTGTAATATATTTTGGACTTTTTTTCCCCTTTATTCCGTTCTTTCAGTAATTAAATTACTAGAGATACAAAGCTCATGAATGTTAGGAATGAGTTAGGTGGTCAGAAAAGAAAAAAAGTCTGTAGTGTAACTAGGAGAAAGAAGGGCAATTAAGACAACATCAAAAGCCCTGGGCCCATACTTGAATCTAAAAACATGCATTGCATATTTTTATATGTTTGCAGGTTTGGGGTTTTTGTTATTATACACTGTCTATATAGCAGAGTTCATACACTTCATTACAATATACATAAGGTTCATAAGTACATAAGGTACTTAGAGTAAAATGGTTTTGGGTTATTCATCTAGTTTTAGCTAAAGAAAATTAAGTCTATTCCAGTCCAGCAAAACAGCTCAACTGATAATTACAAATGAATTTATTTATATCAAGTGTCTTGGGTCACAAGAGAAACTGACACTAATCACCAACTTGCTGCCCCAACTATTTCACTTACAGTAGTAATAAGCTAGCACTACTTTTAACAGAATAAAAGCCTGATGTAAACAAACTGTCCATCAATATTTAATTAAAATATAATGAGGAATAAGAAACGCAGTTCTGGGTACTGTTTAAGGTTGTGTGGCACGATTTAAACGTTGCATCATGTGTCGCATCTGTTTATTGGCAAGGCAGCGTATGTGACACCTGAACACAGAGTTACTGAGGTAACACCATCCATTTTAATATTCAGCCCTTATTTTATGCATATTGAGGAAAGAATAATTTTACCCTTTGCATTCCTGCACAGATTAACCATCAACACAAGTGTCTCACAAAAAGCCTGCAGAAGTCTCTGAAAGTCTTTTCTTTACCATGGGCTTTTGATCATGTTATGTACCATTGCTCCAAAACAGAAACATTTTGGATTTTTTTTATATCTCTTCTCAAAACACACGTGCTTATTGTCTATTTCACAAGCAAATTACTAGTTTGTTGGTTTTGCTTAAAAAGCACACCAAAATTTGTCGAGAAAGTGGAGAAAATTGGAGTGCAAGCACTTCATTTTTAATTCACGCAGCTGCTTAATGTCAAAAAGCCACTGAAATCGATGTCATCATATGGAAATGTACTTGATTTTATTATTTATAACTCGGGTTAGTTATTTATGGAGTTATAATGGAAAAATTCATACATTTGACCTAAAATTCATCACAAAGCAAAAATTTATCTATTTTCATCTCTTGCAGGCTTTATACCTCTAAATTAAGATATCTATTGCATTACCAGTTTTCCCAGTATTCCTCTCACTCACACCCAAACAGAAGAGTTACAAGTGTAAGGTCATCCTTTGTTTACATTCTTTCTGTAATATAGTAAGATGACATTGTCATGGTTTAACCCCAGCCAGTAATTAAGTACCACGCAGCCACTTGCTCACTCTGAGTGGGGAGAAGAATCAGAAAGGAACGTAAAACTTGAGGGTTGAGATAAGAACAGTTTAATAATTGAGAAAAAATAAACCCAAAAGAACAACAATAATAACAATAACAGTTATAATTGAAAAGGAGGGAGAAAAGGAGAGGAATGAAATCCAAAGGGAAAGGAAAAAAGAAAACAAGTGATGCACAATACGGCTGCTCACCACCCACTGAGTGATGCCCAGCCAGTCCCTGAGCACTGATCAGCAGCTCCAAACACCACCACCTCCCCCCACACACCTCAGTTTATATACACCAAGCATGACATCCCATGGTATGGAATACCTCTTTGGCTAGTTCAGGTCAACTGTCCTGGCTGAGTCCCCTTCCAATTTCTTGTGCCCCATCAGCCTTCCCACCAGCAGGGCCTGAGAAACCAAAAAGTCCCCGACTTAGTACAAACATCACCCAGCAACAACCAAAACCATCAGTACACTACCAACATTGTTCTTACATCATAGCCAAAACATAGCACTGCACTAGCACCAAGAGGAAAATCAATTCCACCCCGGCTGAAACCAGGACAGACATGAACCTGGCTACAAAAACATGAAGCAATAATATTGCTTTATTATTCTAAATATTCATGAGAGGTAACTGTGGTGATAAAAGGTATTGAAGTGACCAGGAGTATAAAGTTGTTTATAAATTGTTTCAAATAATACCTAGCTTAGGACCTAGACGTACAAAAGAATGCAAAACCTTTTTCACTGGAAAACAAAACCAAGACAATTCTGCTTTTCAAGAATTCACCTCAAAAGTGAATATGGTCACATTCAAGTCAACCCTGCAAGCCAGCTCAATTCCAGATGGTATGGAAAAACAGAAGATACAGTCAAGGACAGATAGCTGGATGTTTAACCTGGCAGTACAGGGCTGCAACGGGTGACTCGCTGGCAAGCATCAAGTATCAGCTTGGAGACTGTGGCACTAATTCTCTGTGAGATTAGGTGAGAGGCTAAAGTTGATCTGATTAAACTGATGCAACGTGTGTGCCAACAAGCACTAGCCTGCAACCTGGATGATTTCCTTGACAGATCTTGACAATAAAAAAGGACTGTTTCATTTCACCCACACTCAGCCTCAGATAGCTCATCTAAACTGTTTTACCTTGACAATCTGCGAATGAAATCCTGCTCAGCTCTAAGGTCACTGGAGCCATCAGGTTGGTGCCACTGCCTTTGACCAGAAGACTGCAGCTGAGGGATGGGACTGCTGGTTCCTACTCTCCACTAAGCAACAAATTCAGAGTGCCTTGATGTATCTTATAACCTGTACCTTGGGCTCCATACTTCTGCTGGGCTCCAAAACATACTCCTACTTCCTTGGCAGACCCACTTAAAGCACTGATTTTCATTTATTTAACCAAGGTAAACTGCTGAAACCACTAACTAGTGCACTCTAACGTAACTGCAGGTCACCTCAGGCAGTTCTTCCATACACCAGGTGAGTGAGCTAACCACTGGATAAAAGGACCATAGAGGAACACACTCTTCCCTTTCAGGTTTCATCATCTAGAAGGCTCTCAGAAAAGCTTCCATTTAAATTATTTTTTAATTCAGATGGAATCTGAAGTACTTTTGGCTGAACAAAGCTGTATTTCTAGGAAATAACTATTAATATAAATAGAAGCACTGTTCCAGAGCCACATAAAATGTCCTGCTTCTGGCCTAGAGAATTCAGACAAGAAGAATTTTTAAAAAGTCTTGTTAGAGGTCAGCTGAGCCAAGACATCCTAATAAAAACATTTCTTCTTAAGGTACACTCTCTGCTGTCTCTTAAACAACGAAGTGCTGAAAATGCCATCAGTAAAGCAACTGTAGGAATAACATATGGAGACTCTTAAGAAATTGTATCCAACCACACAAGCTCAGTTCTGAGAGTTTACGTGGGTACACATTAACTGAATCCATTTGCACAGATAACTCTCTTAAGCTTACCAACTGCCATTTCAATAGCAGTGAAGATTACTGCAAAGCATCTCCTTTCTTTACAGAGGGTATTTTCTCCTATTTTTACAGCCACTTACAGAAAGCCAATACAACATGTCACAGCACTACAATGACAAGAGATCCATAATACTTCCAGCTTTCTGTGCTTCATTAATCACCCCCTAAACCAGGACCAATTGAATGCATCTCATAGTTAGATAAATGTACTGCTTACTTCAGAGGTAACTCTAGAAATATGCTACCATCATCTTTCTTGGATTTTTATCTCTTAGCTTTCATTTTGATCCCATCTACTGTCAGCTATGAGATATAGTACTCTTCCCTTCCTGAAGACCCATTTTGCAACACACAAAGTGACCTGCTTGGTTCTGGGCACTCAATTCACAGTGATTTCAAAATTCTCCTTTTGGCTGAGCAAAGACTGGAGAAAGAAGAGGCAAGCTAACATTTACAGCAGTTCCTGATGTGGCCATATGGACCAGAATCCTGTTCTTAACACTTGTCATGATGGTTACAGCTGAACAGTGACAACAGCAGAATTTATGTAGTCTTTGTTTTCCCTATCACTTGACAGCGAGGTGAACTGAGAAGGTACATGCAACACACCGGGTCAGGGTTATTGCTTGTCTGTCATGTGCATTCTCTAGTTGGATTGTCTCCTTAGTGGTTTCTTCCACAGAAAAATGCATACAACTCAAGCCCTTGTTTCTGTACTTTACATTCCACACTCTGCAAATTTTAAGGCTAAAATATATGCTGATTATACTTTGAAAACTAAAGTTCAAGCCCCAAAAGAATGACAAAAGTAAAGAGCATTTCAACAGTCAGTATTAACTCTGACATACACATCATGTGTTACTTTTGTATTTTTTCCACCTTTTTCTGTTTCTCCTCCTCTCCCTCCAACCCTGAACTGTTTATGTGAGCGAAAGAACAATTCAGATACAATTTATCTCAAACGTCTAATGAACTAGACATTTTTCAAACGTTTGGAGTCTGAATAACATAATTTTTAATGTTCTGCATTTGGATTTCATACAAAAGTGGAAGCAGAAATGATGATTTTTCAGATACATTTTTGATACATATCACCAATGTGTTCATGCTACAAGCAATACAATGATAGATGCTGTCCATATCAAAGCCAAGATGCTTAAAGTTTCACAAGGGAATATGTTCTGGCAACAGTTTTGGTTCAACTGCCAGCCTAAAAACCATCATTGATCTTTGGAAGAAAAAATTCATCTGTATGCATTTTCATGTACATAAAACTTTCACCTCATGACTATATCAAGATAACTGCATAAGTGAACAGATACATACACATCAGACATATCAGACTTTTGCAAAATGCAGAATCTTACTACACAAAAAGATCAGTACTCAGGTTGGCTTCGCAGCCTCAAAAATAGATGCCAAAAAAAATGACAATTTGGACAAGCTTTGGTTGTAGCTACAAGACCAATCCAAACAAAAATGATAAAATTTTTCACGTCTGCCCCATAGCATGCTCAAAGCCAATGCAGTATCTGAACAGACACTATGATTAATATTGAGCAGGAAATTGATCATGAAGAGGAGTGATTTTAAAATGTTATCTTTCCACTTTACACCTTGATATAAAGCCAGCTGAATTCAATAGGATTCAGGAGCCTAATAGATGGGGTTTGGATTAGACCTTTAGTACTTCTGGCTGCCCAAATGCACTTATTCACAGAGAAATTGTTCCAACCTGCAAAATGCGTTGGAAAAGAAATTATTTCACCTTTTAACTTGATCCGTACAAGTAAATAAATAAACAAATCAGCTGGTTTACATTACTTGTAAAACTACCCCATGTCATAATTTCTATTATTTCTGTGATAAAAATCTTTCTTACTCAGAGATACTGTGCTCCTGTGGTGAGAAACTATGACATCATACTTTTCATGCCTGAAATTCCCCTTTCGACAGGAATATGGGGGCATATAGGGACAAAAGACTATTCTCTGTAACAGAAACACATATGGCAGCTTGCAGACCCTCATAGGATGAAGGTACATCTGAATCAAAGTCATTGTTTTAAGACTGTCAAGATGCAGACAATCAAAGATTTAATCAAAGGAGAAACATGCAAATGAAACAGAATTTTAACTTTCAGGCACATAGGATCTTGCTTTTTCTGCCACTTGCCATACATTGATGGTGCAGTAAAAGCAAACCAAATACTTATTAAAAATACCAGGGATAGGAAAAGAGCCTGTTAATGCTATCAGAAGTTTGAATTAGAAACTTTATTTACTGAATGAGGCTTCATCAATTACAACATTGCTAATTCTAATCCAGTTCATCTGTCCAATGTGCTTTTTACCATCAAGCTATTAAATTATTATTCTTGTCTTACTCTCATTGTTAATGTCTCATCCTCTTTCAAATCTTTTTCCTTACTTGGCTTGGAAGTGTGCTCTACTCCTCTTAATCCAGCTCCTATTATCCCTACCTCTGTCCATCTGTCTGTGTCTCTGCTTCCTTCCACTGTTAGGCAGAGCTTTTAAAATTTCAAAATGTGTTTCTCTGCTTCTTATTACTTACCAGCTCAGCAGTCTAAAGTGATACATAGTGAAGCCATTCAACCAAAATTGCCCTTAGTGTTTCTAAGCCTTCTTATCTCTGTTCAGTCCTCATCTATTTCACATCTTTTTGTGACTACTGACTGTACGTATTTTCCTAGTATTCTACATAAGCTGCTAGAGCAATGTCCCAGCATGGCTCTTCATTTACTTTGCTGCCTGACATTTCTGTGGATGCTTTTCCCTCCTACTCGTCACATCCTAGGGGACCCAAACAAAAGGTCTCCTTACTGCCTGCCAGCAGCAGTTTCAGTGAGACCATCAACTCCTTCTAGAGTCAGCTACGGGAAAAGAACATGATTTCCTTTCCCTAGTGCTATCCCTCCTCACCCAGTCCTATACTGTCCTCTGTATAGCACAGCTTCCCAGCATGGCAAAAGCAGAGCACGTTCAGGAGTTACACACCAAGTGGAAGAAAACCCTGGGACATGGTGGCCCACACAGCACCCTGTCCCAGGCCCTCACAGATAGTACAATAACCCCACATACACTGGTCAAACCAGCCTGGAGCACCCACACTTCTCTTTCAAACCAGCACCATCAACACCCGTGGGCCTGGCCACATCCTCCCCCACCCCTCAACACAAGGACAGACTTCTCAAAACCTTATGTCACATTTAGGATGGACCATTCAAGCCCTTTGCCCTCTGCTGTACATGCCCACCTGCACTGCTATAGCAGAAGAGAGACAGCCCTTGTGCTAGTTACGCAAGACTCAGTAAGACATCTGTTCTCACTGCCAATGCGAATGTTGAGTGCAAAAGTTTGGCCTTGACAGTAAATATGTTTCTCTTGGCAGAATTAATGAAGTATTTAACTAATCTTTCTGTCCTGACTTCCCACCCTGGGGCGGTGCCGCATCTTCCACCTCTGGCCACCACTGGCATGCTGGCCCAGGGACAGGCTGGCCAGCCTCTGCTGCCTCTGGCCATGCTGATCATCTCTGCTCACTTCGAACCAGATCTATGTGCTATATCTGAAAAAAAAAGCATCTAGATCAAAGGGAAATCAAGAAAGTAACAGGATCTGGCATGGCCCTGGCACCTCTAGGAAAGTAAGGAGCTATCTGCTTTTTGCAGACTTTTGGATTGGGCTAGCAGTAGGAACTACTGCTTGGCACCATCCCTGCTGTAGCTAAAGTCCTCTCCGTCAGAGTCCAGTCTTTAATCTTCTTAGCCCTCTACCCATTAGCAATCTCTTTATGTCCTATGTTGTTTTATGTCATCTCAGAGGCAAGATTAACCACTTACTTTACTCTTCATGATGCCACTAGACTTGCAGGCTCTTTCACCATAAATACTAAAAAATTCCCTCTCATCATTCAATTATTTCTCTCCCCACCCCATCCAATTATTCTCCTAAACATCCTTTATACAGGGTTTTCTCTTATTTCCATGTCTCAGTTTCTTTCTCTTTGTTCACATTCTTTACCCTACTTCTGCCAGGAGGCACACATAAAAAAAGGAAAATAGAGCAATAAGCATACACTTCCTTTCTGATCTGTTTCCTTATTTACATTAGTAACAATCCCAATATAATGAATGATTCATGGCATTAAGAACCACTGAGTATAAAGCCAGTTTACTTTAGATCTAAAATTGACTGATAGATAGCAAAGAACAGTTGAAGGACTAACCCGCAGGAAGAAAAACTGTTTTTGGAAGAATATGTTTCTCCAAAACTTAATTTACTCCATGAAAATTTTCATTGATTTGGACAAAAAAAGCTCCATGGTTGTAAGGTATCTTGTTCTGTAAAAACATGAAGCATTTTCTTGGGGCCAAAACACTTTAAAATACTAACCAATAAATACTTACAGACTTGTACCCACTGGACTTCCCAAAGTATTTTAGGCTTGCATGCTACTTTAAATGCAACTTACTGTGGCCATTAAACCTGATGAAAAACCCATTTTGATTGGGGAAAAGAAAAAAAAGATATAGCACTATGTAAGACAATCAAAACAACATCTTGTAATGTAAAACACAGACAAAGAGATTTTCGTCTGTTGTTATTCTTGCTATCTTTGAGAAAGTAACACCACGTTGAGAGCCGCCATATTAGAGCACAGATTTTTTTTACTATCATTATTTTAGCACCTGGGTTAGAAATTAATGCTTAATTTGTTGCTATTTCTTGCAATACCATTTAGAAAACTGTTCAACCATTGCTTCAGAAATAGCTTATCACCCCCAGACTATCAAGCATTTTCACTTTGAGGTTAGGATGTTATGATCACAAAATGCAGTGGTAATTTTGATTACCAGCATATGAATACAATTCTCTTTTCTCACTAAAATCTGTCACTTCTTCCTATAGCACAGTGCTGAAACAGGAGGCATTTAGTTGTCAAGGAAGAAAATCTTGTTAAAGTGTATGCTTAAGCAAATTCACAGCTTTCACTGTAAAAGAAAATTGTTACCAACATTTGTCTTCTGTACTTAGCACCGTCACTAGCCATGGTTATACATGCAGCTCAGAATAACATGCAAAGGAAAGCTGAGAAAAATCTATAATCTATTCTTCAAGCAATAATCTTAACATGATTTCAGCTGTTGCCTCTTTGCCTCATAATCACTCCAGACCCATGTTTGGGAGCAACTGATTATTGCCCTCAACACAGACCAGATGAAACTAGGAAATCTGTTGGTTTATATATCACTTTCAATCTACATGCTAGTTTTTGCCTTATATGTGGGCTCAGGACACTACAAGAACTTAAGGAATGTCCCAGCAGTTCAGGCCAATGGTTCATCAAGCCCAGCGCTGTCTCTGCAACAGAGCAGTAAGAGATGCTTTTCGGGAATACTACAGGCTGGCTATCTACAGTCTATTCCCTCCCTCAGCATTCAGACTTCGTGAATTAGGAACGATGGACAGTACTAAATTCCCCTGTGCTTTTACTTTCTATCTATGGAGCTGTTGTTTAGAAATTCATGCAACTCTCTTGAACCTGCAGATACTATCCATCTCCTCAGTTTCCTGTAGTAGTAAATTTCAGTAGTTCACAACCCGTAGTGTGAAATACTTTTAAGTGCTTGAAATTTAACGACTACTGTTTTCATCTAGTGTCTCTCAATTCTTGCATTTTGGATTTGATGAATGACAGCTTCAACAACCCGTATGTGTTACCTTCATGATTTTGCAGTCTTCAGTCACCTCACCTCTCCACCTTTTCTCCAAACTGAATAAACTCAGATCTTTTAAGTCCCTCCTCAGTCTGCTTCATCCACTTTATCATTGTACTTGCCTTTCCCTCTATACCTTCTGCAATGGTACTACATCCTCCTTCAGGTCAGGAGGCCAAAACTGCACACTGCTCAAGATACGAGTGCATGAAGATCTTACACAACAGCAAAATAATGCACTCCATTTTGTCTTTACAATCCTTCCTGATGATGGCCGAGGCTTTTGATTTTTTTTTTTAGCTTTTCTTGGCTTCTGCTTCAAACTGAGCTAATGGATTTCAAAGAACTGTCAAGGCAGCCATGACAAGTCCAAAAGCTCTTTCCTGAGTTGCAACTGCCAGCTATGAGTACATTAAATATTATTTTCAGAGTGTCCTGACCTAGTTAGTAAAGCTTTAAGAATAAGCCCCTGCCTTTCCAAATCTGCTTTGCAAATAAAATCTTGGGCTGTGCAGATTTAAAGCATACTTGTTTATTTGAGCTTAACTTCTCTTTACAAACAGAATAGATCACAGCCTTGCTCTCCAGCCCTCTAGTTTCCACAGTCTGGTGGGTGGATTCACACAATCTTTCTGCAGGAAACCTCTCCCCCCTCTTTTTAACCTGGCTTCTTGAAGAAGCAAGTCTCATGCAGTTACACGTGTCTCCATGTGATAATTTGCCATTCCATTCCCCAGTTATCTTTGAACCTACTAGCCAACTTTAAATACATTAAACAGAAGGATAGAAATGTCCAAGGACATTATATCCTTGAGTTTCATGGAAATAGGAAACTGGAAATAAAAAGAAACCCCAGTCAATGCCTCCACTAAAGGAAAAGCTATAACATCCAGTCGTCTTTAACACAAAACGGGCACAGAAAGAGATTTTCAGGGCCTTGGTTGCAGAAGTTCAATTTGGAGCTTGTACTTCAGTAGACATCAGAGAATGTAATCATAAGATACAAATCCATCAGAGACCAATCTTCATTGCTTCTAACACTTGTAGAAGCACATATTGATTCACCTCGGGTAATGACTAACAGGAAACCACTTCAATTGTTTCATGGCAGGAGAGGAGCCTGGGCCAGATGCAGCCTCAGCTGGAGCTGCCAACGGCCCCTCTGTTCTGGCTTAAAGATATGCTTGGATAAAATTTTCTAATTAGTAGTGTGACTAGTGCGCCACAGACCAGTACAGCAGAAGAAAACAAAGAAAAGCATAAAATAACAACTTTTTACTGTACCAAAATCCATAGTTGTCAAGCACAATTGCAACAACTTGCAGAACAGAGGCTGGCAGGCACTTTTGGTGGACAGGATTAAGAGTAGGGAGAAACAGGGGGATTGCTCCATGCTCTCCATCAAGCGAGCTTCCGCTGGGAACTTTGGCAACAAGGAGTTTAGAGCTCATCTCCGGAAACAGCAAAAGCCTGTTGATGGCTGAGGTACCAGTCTTTGGCCCATGGTGAATGATTTGGTTGTGCCAGAGGATCTCGAGGAGAGACAGCATCATCCCTTTCCCACTCTGTCCCAGTCTCTCAGCAGAGGCTGAATGTTGCTGCTGCTCCAGGAAGCAAAATGCCCCTATGCGCCTGGTTCACGTGGTTCCCCGCTGAGCGCCATCCTCCCACAGAGATACTGCATGTCAGGGCCATGAGGATACCAACAGGACCAACAAGGGCCTTGGTTCACTGTTGGCCATGTCTGGGTCTCCCAACAGAGCCCACTAGCAACACCCAGCTCTGCCCATAGTGGTCAGACCCCATGGGTTTGTACTTCATCAGCAAGGTTCTGCCAGTGCTGGGGCAGTCTTGGCTCCAGCTGGGTGGCCCCAGCTGCCCTGTCAGCATGCCCAGCTGTCAGGCAGGAGTGCTGCCGTGCTGCCTGTGCAGGCAGCAGTAACCAAGCCTTGCTTCCAACCAGCCTACCCAAGGCCATGTCCCACTCGGAGCACTGCCTGCCAACACATTATGTGGTGTGGTTATACACCTGTGTTTGCTACAGGCTTAAACAGAAGCCTAGTGACGTTGCTCTGATGGCAAGAACTATGGTTCTCAAGTGAGAAGAGGCAATCTCTTGCCTTCTCTCTTCTACTAAATTTCTACTGAAAGCTACCGTCAGCTTCTCAGCAGGCTTCCTTCCTTCAATGTTCGTTACAACTTCCACAAGCATTCATAAATAGTTCTAATTTGCTCTGCTGAATATAGCTAATAGTCCACTCCCCCAGGAACTGAGAAGAGATCTCAAGTTGAAATAAACCCTTGGAAAGCCACACCCTGTCAGCTGAGGAGCAAAAGTCTGTAAGAAACACCAGTGCAAAGTCAGGTAGCAGAGATGTTGCTTCAAAAATCGTTTGAGAGTGGACCACAACTGGTGATGTGATAAGTAATAATGAAAAACCAATGTGATAGAAGTTATTTCTGAGCAAGGATTCCTCTTTCAATTCTGGAATTCATGTCCCATTCAAAATATGTTTTCCTAGTATAGCCAGAACCCAAAATTTTCAAAAACTGAAAAAGTGAACAAAGGACGAAAACCCCACAGGATATTTACCCCCACACACACATTTGCATAGCACCTGCTAGGTATTATTTATACAGTTTCTGATAAATATAAGTTCATTGTTTGTTTAAATTGTTGGAGGGAGGGGTTAGTGAGACAGTTACCAACTTATCATAGGAATTTTGCTATTGCACAGGAAAAAACCCAGACAAAACAAGTTATCTTTATTGCTAAAGTCAAATACAGTTCTAAAAAACAAGCCTGCTTATACTCACTCCTTTGATATGCTGAGACAACATGAACAACATGTGCCACAATTTTTCCTTTGGAAGAGCCATTCTTTGCTATTGGTTGTAAGTATGAAGGTTTTTTTTTGTTTGGGTTTTTGGTTTTTTTCTTTCTTTCTGATCAAAACAAATTCTGCTCCTAACAACCTGACACACCGTAAAGTTTAGTAACCTACATTTTCAAGCAAAATTAAATATTAAACTCAGTGAAGGAATTCATTGTTCTGTACACTTTCCATCAAAGCATTTTGTTCACTGAGGCCTATATTTTCAAATTCAAAGTATTCCCTTGACAATTTCAATAAGGCTATTAAATTAGAGCTTTATGTATGTAAGCAGCAGCCTCATATGAGAAGTGACCTGCACCAGGTGATGTAGTGCAAGTGGGAAAGCAGAGAAGTTATCAAGCTGGAACAGCTTTCCTTTTCTTTTTGGCAAACTAATAACTGGGAAGATCTCCGTTAGTGCCACTGTACTAACACAACACCAACAGGATCCAATATATCAAGCTAAATGATACACAGACATTTAACTTCAGCCTTTAGGAAAATGAGCTAAAATACCATAGTTTCCATAACTATCATTTCCAGTATTACATAAATCCCTGATGGAGAACAGCCTGAACCTTCAGTGCACATATGTCCTGTGACAAGAGAGTTGTTGCACATAACAGACCAAGTAGCCTGCTATTATCCTGCATCACTACTTAGCAGGAATCTCTTTCACTCAAAAACACAAAAAAGGAAGAAAAGGTTATCATGGCTTCAGCAATAAGCAGCACAGAAAATGGAGGCTGAAGGTTGGCTGCTTGCTTGGCCATTTTTAACATAATCTAATTCCTTGGAACTGTTCAGAGAGCAATCCCCAAGAAAAATAAATAAAATAAAAAAAATATGCAGAACTAACAGGGCAGCAGCATCCCATGGTGGTAGCAGTGGTCCGTGTGCTGGGGGAAGTAGGGGCGAGAAGACAAAGGGACCTGGAAAGTGAAAGGCCAAAGATTAAATTAGCTTTGT
Organism: Falco rusticolus; assembly: GCF_015220075.1. Classification (NCBI taxonomy): domain Eukaryota; kingdom Metazoa; phylum Chordata; class Aves; order Falconiformes; family Falconidae; genus Falco; species Falco rusticolus. The sequence continues at coordinate 82,458,406 of NC_051189.1, forward strand.
ACAACAGCCTAAATCATCTCAGGGTGTCATTCACTTGACTTGTGCACAGCCTGAAAGAGCAGAGCCAAAAGAAATAAATATGGCTCCTGTCATCTTTAATGGCCTGTTAACAATACTGGTTTTGTGAATTTGGCCTCTTTATTGTTGATGATTTTAGCAGTAGCATTCTACCAGTGAGCTCACAGCGCAGTCCAAAGTTAACTCCTTCTAACACCTCTTAGGTTGGAAAGATCCAACAGGAATGTAAACAGCTGCCAATGTCTTCAGCTCCCCTTCCCCTACCATTTCTTATGGTGCAGTCAAAAGTTTCAAGACATGATGGAAGCACACCAAAAGAAAAAAAATAATTCCCCAGCAGATAGGCTGATTATGTTTCTGTTGAAGATTATAACATGAGTATACGAAGCTGCTGTAGAAAACTCTTTGTGCTGAAGAGCTCAAGGATTTTGCTATACAGTACATCCAGGATCCGCAGCAGAGGAATTAACCAAAGCTGAGAATAATGCTGTGACTCGCACGGTTCATAAACCCCTAATCATAAAGGATGCACAGCAAGACATTGTGAATCAATGAGGCAGCACAGGAAAACATTTGCAGTTGAATTTTATAGACACACTTTGTCTCTTTTTCCCTAAAACAACATGACTGTACCCAGAATTCCAAATGAGGCTTTACCAGCAACAATATTTTACTAGTAATTAGTGCTAGTGGAAATGTTTTTGGTTTAGGTTTATTTTGTTGGTTGGTTGGTTGGTTTTGGTTTGTTTTTTCGCTTCTGCTCAGGACATCTTTCCTGCTAATGATCTCCAGATTTTTATATCATTCTCATTTTCAAAAAATTAATATTGTGTTGGGAAGAAGCAGGCTAAAATGTATCTTTACTGATAGAAGCAGCACAGATGTAAAGTTCTAAAAATGTAATTCTTACTCATGCTTTTGAATGTTCATTAAAAGCAACAACCCCATTAAAATTTATGAGGTTTCTTGGGTGAATTCATCAAATACAGAAGAGCAAGTCAGGGACACGGAGGGTACTTTTCACTGTAAAGAGATTACAAAAAGCTATCAGTATACTTTCCCTGAAGTCATGTCAACTTAAGTGTCCCTTGGAAACACCTGAGGGTAAGAAAAACAAAAGCAATGGCATAGGCAGGGTATTGCAATCTCACGACTCCATACTTCACTTCCTACAACCTTACACAGGATATAATAATGGAACGTAAGTTATTTTGAAATACAAAACATAAGAAATGGAGTAGGCCAGAAAATAATCTGGTATGGTTGTCCTGATGCCTGCAAGATCTCACAACTGGATCTCAGCTCAAGTGCTTGATGTCCTATGAGAATATTCCAGAATTGTCATGAATCCAAACCATGGAGCTAAACAGAGATTACTATCACCACTGTCTAATGTCAAACAGACTAGAATAGTTCTTTTCAGTGGGGGGGGGGGGGGGGGGCTGAGGGGGCAAGGCAAAATGAGCACAATATGTAACATTTTACTTATTCTGTTACAAGGAAGATTCTTACAGAGAAGAAAAACAGAACTGTTACCAACTGGTGGTGGGGAGGGAGGAATAGCATTTCTGAGAATCATGAGTTTTGTGTTTTTTTGTATATTTTCATTTCTCAAAGCTCTGCTTTTCTTTATCTTATTTATCTTGCCATTTCCTAATACATCAGCAGAAATGGTAATGCATCAGCAGAAATGGGTTTTATTCTGTTACAGAATACAGAATATGAAAAGAGATAATCTAGAAGTGATGAATCAAGGTGGCGGGAAAAAAGCAGAAAGATTTTGCAGAAAGAAAAAAATTCCTAAAACAAAAGGGGCAATCTGAGAAAATGTCTTTGAGATCATGAACTGACATTTTTTATCGGGTTACATAAAATAGCATTGCAGTAAGTTACAACAGTTATAAGAGCAACAACTGCACCTAAGTTAAAGATAAGAGTATCATAGGTTGTGAATCGCCAGCCACAGTGAATAGAACTGCATTTAAACTTTTAAGTTTCACTGTGTGCTGTTACTGCTTTTGTGAAATTCTAGGCAATTCTTAAAGAAAAATTTGTAGGCTTTCAGCAAGTATGCTTCAAGCATTGACTTCCCTCTGATGGTCTATGTGGCAGTGTGCTTCTAGTTCTTATCCTTGAGGCTTGATTGTAAGTTTTAATAAGACTAATAGAGTGGATCTTTTTCAATTTCTGGTTTAAATGAAGGTCATTAATTTTTTACAAAAATCTCAGATAATAAGAAAAGCTGATCAATGCTGACCCTTAATATTCTCATGCACTGCCATAATAGTTGACTTTTCTGCCTTAGTCAATGAAGTCAGAAGCACTATTTTCTTTGCCTTCCATAATTATATGCATTGTTATGAGTATACACAGTCCATAACTATTGTTTAAAAATGCTCAGTACATACCTATTTACCTATGGCTGTGCATTGCTTACAGCCACAGCAACACAACTTGGAAAACTTCATGTTAGGAGCACAGTCAAGATCTTTCATTCATATGAGCACTTTTCTGCAGTGCCTTGAGAAACAAATAACCTTCTCCCAGCTATCTTTCTCTTACACAGGAGTATTTTGCTTCAGGTCTCGAAGTGTATCTTTTCGTTTGCCACTCTTACAGCTAAGCTGCCTAATGAATTCCTTCATTCCAAAAACAAAAACGCAGCAAGCTCTCCTTAATCTGCAAAGCAGCCACAAAGAAAACATATATAAATCTCTCTTTAATGGATCTTAATTTGTACTTTCAATTTCATTAGACCTTACATGCTATGACATTAAAACCGCACTTTCCGAAAATATAATGCCTTACTTTCTAATTCCACAGATGAATGTACTAACCCCAAGGCCAAACTGATGGAGGCAAATAGAAAAAAATAACAAAACCAAAACCCAACAAAACACACCACACATAAATGTTGCATGCATACATGCTTACTTACTATGCACACATTTTCAGATTTAAACTTACCTTTCGTAAGTCTCAACTAGTGATTCGACCATTTCCACAAAGACTGACAAGAACACAATAAATAGCTTTGCTGTCTCAGAACAGAGCAGCTGAGAAGGACAGAGTGGGTTTCAAAACCTGCTGGATGTTGATGCCCAGCTTACAAAGCTACAATAGGACCATACAGGGGTTGTATTATATAAGGAAGTTTTTAAAAACCAATTCTGCACTTTTCAATATGGGGCAGGTTAACGAAGCATTTGAGGGGGGTGGTGGTGGTGGTAGATTTCTTCACATGCAACCTGGTTTAACAAAAAGTAAAAGGAAAACAAAGAAAAGAGGAAAGAGGTACCCACATCCAACCAAAAAGTACAGACATATCTTCTTTAAAAAAGAAGACTGAAAGAATGAAGCAGATTGGGTTTTGTTTTATGAAGGAAAGTTAATACAGTATCTTATCAAACAAAAATCTTCCTGGATAATTCTGGAAAATTTGTACAGTAGCACTGCTATTTTTCTAATAAGGTACTTCCAGTTTTACTAGCTGGTCAAACTACATTAAAGTACAACACAGATGGACAGTATTATTTTAACTCTATCTAAACACAGCTGTAAAGATTTTTCAGCCAAGGCACTTTGATACTTACAATGAATTTAATTCCTGCAGATCCTTTTAGAGTATCATGCAATAAAGAATGGTTTCCAGTTTTTATAACCCATGACACCTGTGCTTCAAACCATCTGCTACTTTTTATGAACTAATCACTATTTATACAAAGTGTCATTTATGGTCCCTACCTTTAAGAAATAGGAAAGTCAGTGTAGACTTTGGGGTTTAGCTTTTGCTGGCAGAAGTTTCTGAAGAAAAATAAAACTGCTTAGCAAGAACACGAGATTTAGACTAATTTTTATCCATTACTTTGAGGCTGGTTTTCTCATTGCAAGGAGAATTAGACTGTTTAAAATATTAGACTCACAGGCACAAGTGAGAAAGAAAATGATGGCACTTGAATTAGGAAACAGAAGGAGCAGACACCTTTATCATGACAAGGGAGCATTGCTGAAAATGCGTAAGTCAATGTAAAAACGGCAGAGAATACAAAAATGATCTCTGGAAAATCTTGGTTAGATGTGGTTAAAGTGAGTCACAGGAATAAGCTGGTCATTTAGTACAGTTCACATCTTGAAATAAACTACAAAGCACTTTGCTGCTGTATATGCTTGCAGAGCAGAGAAACAACCAAAATCACCAGCTTCTCCAAAGAACTATTTGAAACATGACTTAAATTTTGTTTCTCCTGCCTCCCTCTTGTCTTTGCATCACATCTTCTTTCCCTGCCCATTGCAGATTCCCACCCAGCTTATCACCCTGTTTCCCATGGAAGAGTTCCCCAGTAGCATTTGGCAGCTCTGGTTTGCGTGTTTCAGCAGAACATTAAAGCAAACAGCTGCTCAGGCTCCGCTGGGGCCAGAGGGAGAGAGGGTGGGGGGTCTACTCTGCCACCACAGGCGCTCCCAGATGCTTTTTCAGTACAGCTGAGCATTTGGCTTATACTCCCTGTGAAAGGTCCAAGCTGCTGCTTAGCTCTAGAAGGGTGGGGACAGGGCTGCTTGCTATTAAAATGTAAAACAAGTAGCTGATACAGCTGTATCCAGGCTGAGGGTGATAGGAAACTCTAGCCACTGACCTGTAGTAGCACACTTCAGATTTCTCTCTCTCTCCCCCTTTGAATCACTGTTGCAAATATAAATTTCTTGATGCACTCTTTCTAGAGCTACAGCAGCTATGGGGTTTATGTTTTTGTTGGGAGAAAAAAAATCCATCTGGGAACCATGTAATGTTTCTGACTATATTTTTCAATAGAAGCGAAAAGGAGCTGCTGAAGAAAGTTTTGAGTTGTGAAAGGAAAGCTGGGCTACACCTGAGAAAATGAAATGGTAAGGTTTGGGACAGCATATTGAAAGAGGAGGACTCAGGAATATTAAAAACTATCTGGAAAACATTTCTTAAAAAACAGAAGTGAAAACTGTGTATAGTGTTAATTCTTAACAGTTTAAAAGGACAAAAATGTTCATATGACCCAAAGATATGCATATATGCAAGTAACCAAACTATATAAACTGGGAAAACTGATTTTACAAGTGGCACTGACTCTTCAAATCATCCTCAAGAGCATTTTCAAGTCATCAGGTCTAGTCCTCTGCTTTTTTCCTGATGCCATCTCATATAAACCCATTTGTAATATCAATCTCCATTTACAACACTTTTTAATCAGCATGAACATATTTTTTATGCCCAACTTGTACATCAGAGAACACGATATCATGATTCAAATGCATCCAGTGTTATGTGCATGAGCAGACAAAAGTACATAGAAACGTGCAGCAAGGATTGAACAGACATGTGCCTTTGTTTAGAAAAAAAAAGTCTTTTAGAGTCACAAAGTGGGGTTCTGATAGATGAACTTTGACAAACCTAGCAAAAATGATTTAATGTATCACCACCCCTAACCATCCACATCATCCTTCTATAGAGGTTATCACATGGAAATGCATGACCCGGTTGCTCCAGTTCACAGTGCAGTGGATCAGCTTAAACCACTGATGAGGGTATGGTTTGTCTGAAGACATCGGACCATGAACTGAACCTGTTGATGTTGTGCCCGCACATCTTACCAAATCTGCAGAGTGGCAAGTTTTGGGATGATGAACTAGATGCAGCAACACCTTTATTCACGCAGTGAATGTGCGCAAGACCCCTCAGCCAGATGGGTGCACTCCTCAGATGAGCTGGCAACACTTACCTTGTCCAGTTGTTTAACAAGCCATATCTTCTGTTCATCCCTTTATCTCAATTGGCTCACCTGACTGGTTTGTATCCTCTGCAAAAGGCTAAGCACAAGTCAGACGTCACAAGGCCTTCGCTGGCTGATATGAGAGTGTTTAAAAGAAAGGCAAGTAATTTATATTCAGGGGAAAAAAAATAGCCATTGTAAATAGTTCAGAACTAGATTTTTCTCAGAAGGAAATGAGAAAAAGATTTACTGCTGAAACCTCTGTATCCAGTCTCCTATCATCACAGAGTTAGAGCCCCTCAATTTTACATAATTTCAAAGTGCAGGTTACATCTGAAGGAAGAATATTCCAGTCTAATCAAAGCCCCTGTTACTAATTTCTCCCCAATTTCCTATAAACAACATCAAAAAACCTAGAAGAAAATCAGTAGCTAACAGATATGAGTTCCCATTGTTTTCAAATTCAACTGCCAAATATGGAATTTGTTTTAGAAAAAAAAAAAAAAACTATGAGGAAATTTAGAAAATAAATTTGGTGTTGGATTTGCATTTTTCATATCCACATTCATGCATGGGATTACTTTTGAAAACAGACTTAATGAAATACATTAACTTCAGAAGAAATCAAAACTTTTTTTCATTTTAAATCATTTATTGAACTAAAAAAAAATAATCAGTTGGAAAATTTAAATTAAGTTGTAAAAGATCTTAGCTAGCTCCATGGCATTTCATTCTACCTTGACATAACTTGTCTGACATACATAATGAGGGCTTTTAATTGATTCTTTCCAAGAGCTAAAAAAAAAAAATTACAATTAGAAAAGAAAACCACCTAGAATTTGTGTTAAAATACTCAATATCATTCTGCTGTCAGTCATGCTGTCCTAGCTAACAGTTACTAATCTCCTTAGTTTTTATCAGTTGCTCTATGATGCTGAATTATCAAAAGCTGTAAGTAGTATCCTAAGTGACTGCTACTAGTGCATTCAAGATAATAACAGCTCACTTATAATGCACAAAATCTTGTAGTAAATCATGCTACTACTACACAGAAATTACTAATAAAATCTACTATGCAGATTTATATATGCTACATAGAACTCATTGAATTTATCAGGCAATACTAAATACAAATTTTATCCCATTCTCCTAAGAGACAGTAGATATGAGAAACTACGGCTTTGAGAAGGTGAACTACTCTGCGTGGAAAGTGCAGGTATAAAGACAAGTTAAAAATGCAGTAATGAAATGGCTACAACCATACATTCGAAGTCAAGCAGATTTTGCATATGGAATTAGTATCAGAGTATAATCCAACATGTCTTGTAATTCCCATGTCTCCCTGTACTTCTCAGGGCATGAGCACTCAGAAAAGACAACACTGGAAGTGGTGACATCTTCAGTGTGTGTTTGGTTGTACCAATATCTCTCAGCTGCAGTTTTTCCAGCCACCTCCTCTTTGCTTCCCTTTTCCCTTCTTTCATGTTCTTTTACACATGCATTTGTGTACCCAGTGCTTTGAAATCTGGAAGGTCTGCATCTGCTCCCAGGCCAGGACCTATCTGTCATTAAAATAAAGCTGTAAACAAAAAGACGTTAAAAAAAAGGAGGGTGGGGGAATAACTGGAAATACCCAAATTTTCTTCTGTCTTCCTGTTCCTAGCATCACAAGAAAGTAATTGCTTCCCTGAAGTATATGTAAAAGTCTGGAAAAGAACAGCAGTGATCTTCAACGATACATCATAGATCTGGGAAGAAGTCAAATAACCACCAAGAGGAATAAAACACGTTGTTCAACACACTGAACAAAAACACAGCTAGTGCTTCAGACAGAACAATAAGTTCACCTTAGGTGCTTGTGCAGGAAGGAAACTCCTTTTGCACTCAGTATATCCATGTAGCCTATTCACTTGGATCAATGAATCCTTCTGCTTCTGGCTCAGACCTTTCCCCAGCCCTTCCTTGAAAGGCTGCTAGCATTCACAGACCAACTGATATCTTCATATTCCTCAGGAAGACAGGTTCAAGATCTAGCTAACCTAGCTCAGAAAAAGTCTGCATCACCCCTGTGTTCCTCGTTTGCTTCCTGCCCAGTCTTCTTCAATTAAGAATTGTAGGGAAGTGCATGGGTGCAGGTGATGGGCTGTTCCCTGCAGCCCTGATTCCGATCCATCCTGTCATTTTTCAGCTGTAAATCTGGCCAGAAACATACTGTCTGCAAGAAAAGTACAGCCAGAGGAAAGGGAAGGCATGCAGGCTGCACAGGGGAGCCAGTACCCAGCAGGAATGACCTAACATCTCTCAGGTGAGGTGTGCTTTGCTTGCGCATCCCGAACTTCCAGACATCTATCTGCTTCCACAGCTGTCCTCTACTCATCAAGTAGATACTGGAAATCCTTTAGGTTAAGCGTCTAGCACCTCATTTTCACCGATGCCTTCATTACGTGTTGCTCATAGAAGTTTTAATCTGTGGGTATTGTTTAGGCAAGGTTTATTTTTCTCTTCCAGTATTTCTGTATTTGTGTATGTGTCATCTAATGTAAGGGTTGCAGTGGTAATTGCTACCCTTCTGTGGAAATGCTCAGTAATCGCTGCAGCAGACCTTTGCATAACATCCAGAAAGCAGCTTAGAGTTGGCTCCAGCCAGCTTTCATTTACATATCCAAACGTGGTTTTGTAAAGCTAAACTAAATGTGTTTATCAGACAAGTCATACACTCAAAACTACTATGTCCTAGCCTCTTTTCCACAAAAAGGCTTGTCCTTACAAGGGAGCTGGAATTTACTACTACGCTGACAGCTACTGTCAAGCAGAAGCCCTTCTGTCCAGGAAACACACAATAATCCCATTCCCAAACCAAACAAAATTGGCCTAGGGTAAGCTACTGTCCAGGCTGCATAACCACTTATAATTCCTAGGAAGAAAAGAAAACAAAAACCACAAAAAAACACAAACAGAAAACTAGAAGAATAAAACCCCAACAATTATTTCCCCTAGGGTGAAATTTGTCTAGTATCTTGTGCCCATCTATCATCTCATTAGCTGTTTTGGTGATTACAGCTATAACACACAGCAAAAATGAGGCCAGACAGCAAGGCAGAAAAAATAGCTGATGGCATACCATTGTAAATAATTTAATTTAATTAATCATTTAAAAAAATAAGATGATTGAAGTCTTCTGAACAGAGCAAGCAGTATTAAGGATCAAACTCTGCATCACAATTAGACAGTACTTCCTTGTGCCAAATAATATCCAGAGGAACTAGTTACAAAAATTATTTAATCAATAGCTGACAATAATAATGCCCACCAGATTGACTAATGTGAATAGCCATATATGCAAATGCATGCCTTTGTTTTTTCAGAGAAATAAAACTTCTGAAATGGAAAGAAAAAAAAATCAGTATGAAACTGGCAATAAATGAGGTATAGCTCCTTCTAGGCAAAAAAAATTATAAAAGCAGCACAAAAGTGGAACCTTAATTAAAAGCTTCAAAAGCAAATAATAGCCAAATAATACAAAAATTAATATATAAATTAAAAAATGAGTTGAGAATGTGAAGTGTGACAACATCACAAGGGAGAAAAAAGATAAAAGAATAACAGTGAAAACAGAATTGAAAGAGAAACTGTACTAGGCTCTATGAAATTGAGATGAAAAAAGACAATTTAAAGATCATTTCTAGTTTACTATTGCCTTTAATTAACACAGGCAGAAGGAATATTTCCTTAATTAAATGTATAACACAACCTCTGCAAAAAAAAAAACCAAAAAAGTGAGAAAATTATAAAGCTATTCATAGATGAAAAAAGTTAGGAATACATTTCAGAAAGACACTGGAACTGAAATGCTTAAAACCAAATCTGCTTATTGTAGAATTGTATTTGAAGGTCAAATAAAAATTTAAACATGTAGGTGCATACTATGGGACTAAGACAAAACTGAAAGTAACTAGACCCCAGACGGCAACCCACTTCTGCTTTCTCTACTTTTTCCACTCAGTTGCCACCTAATCTTGAAGGCATCTAAACACTACATGCATTTCAGCTTCTAATCTGAAGCCCTGGAACAGTAACTGCATGCCCAGAAGCGTCTCAGGTCTGTACAGCAACCTTGTTAATACCAGCTCCCTTGCTGGTACACCATTCATGCCATAGCTTGAATGGGATTCAGAAACTGGGAGTCTCCCTACTTCAGTTTGCTAAAGGACTAGCATGGTTTCCATCTCTGAGTATGCTAACAAAATCACAACTCTGCAAATGCAACTCTAGCTCTCTGCCGAGAACTTTTATGTTGAATTTTGTGTTAAGCAGGCCTTGGATAAAATATAGAAGTTGACCTGGAAACAAGGACAGGATGACCGTACATTCTCAGCTGAACACCAAGCATGGTATTAATCTCCTAAAGCAGGTGTCTGGGTTCCCGCTGGAGTCAAAATGGGGCTAACCAACACCGCCAGAGTGGTCCAGACAGCAATAAACTCATCCCACAGCAGGCATGGGTCAAATGCATCGCTGCTGACTTGCTGACTCCATCGTTGACTGGTGGAGTTTTGACACCAGCCTAAAATTAACACTTACTTGCTGGCACCTAAAGTGCCACCTGAAGTCCTGTTATAGCTTAATTGCTCCTGCATTCACTCACTTAGGTCCAGAGACGGCCACCTTCCTTGGTGTCACTGTCAAAGATACACCTGGAGGGAAGAAGTTCCATACCCAAGCCATGCATGACAACAAGCGCAGGTCAATATAAAAATAAGAAATAAAGGTATCACCCTTTTCACCTGAGAAATGAAGCAAGCGTCAAAGTTTTCCCCATCCTGAAAAAGTGTTCCCACTACTTAGCTAAGAAAAAATGCATCGGCTGCTTTCAGACTCTCTCCCAAACGAAGTCTGCCTTCCACCGGCTGTTTATTAGACAGGGGACATATACCTCACAGGGCACCAGGGCTGCAAACACCAAGCACATCTTTAAGAGGAGAGGCCAAGTCTCAGACAAGAGAACGCCTCTACAAACACACCTCTTCCCACTGTTTTCTGTGCCTGGCTGTAGGTGGGGTATAAAAATATTTAGGGCTGCATTCCCATGTACGTACCTAAACACTTGGTGGACCTGGGCCTAGTCACCTAACTGCCTTGCAGAACCCAGCTGTCAGCCTTTGCTGGTATTTTTACCTTTCTCTTCTCTCTATTGCAACTGCACCCATATAATAAGATTAACTTTTCATCTTTCCAGCTCTTTCTTGCAACTTTTACATAAAGATTTAACTAACTAAAAGTCAAGAGCAGTAAGGTCAGCTCATGGCAGGTGGGTAACTCTAGTTATGCATCAGTTCATCGTTCCCTTCCAGCTAATATTAATATGGTTGGATGTGCTTCCCCTTTACTAAAATACTGCTGTTTTAAAACTTATTGAAAGATATCATTTTAATAAATGGTGAAGAAAATCATATGCCAAGTTGCAATACGTAACACTAATAAAAGCTAAAGCCATTTCAGGAATGAAGGCAAAACCGCGTTCCTCAGCATCCTGTTCTTGGACTCACTTGAGACGTGCACTGTACTAGTCCAGTATGAACAAATCTAGAGGTCATGTTGTTAGGAAAGTGGCATCTGTACCTGAATCAGCTCTCATTTTGATCTGCAAAAGGAAATCCCAAGAGAAGTATGCCTAAATTTTGCTCCAAAGGAAGATTAGCAAGGAGTACGGACAGTAGGGTTCAGCAACAACAGCTCTGCAAGTAACTGTTTCCAACTACTGCATAGTCTTCCCACAAAAACCATCAGGTGGTCCCATGGCTATTTCTAAGCTAAGCAAGATCATGATGTTGGGGGTTTCGTTGATCCCATGTCTGTACAGAGCAGTCATAGCTTAAACAGAGAGAAAACTTGCCTTTTTGGAGAAACTATACAGGATATTTTGAATGCAGATGATAGAGTTAACAGATAGATAAGGCTCTTATGTATTTATCTATTTTATATATCTTTACATGATATATATTATATGAATATTTACATATTTTTCTCTTGTTTTTTTAATAGCAGCTCTTCTGTGCTGGTTAGGGACCCTTCAAGAACAAACGTTGCCAGAAGCTCCAGAATGAGCAAGCCATGCAGCTATGATTGGAGCATAGCAACAATATGTGCTGGCTGTATTACAGGAGAAACATATTGTCTAGGTGGAGTAGTACTGGAAGCCATCCAGATCAGTAGACATCAGTGATCTGTCACCAACCAGCTGTAGAAAGATGTTGCAGGAAAGGTGGGAGGGGGAAGATCATTGCTTAAAAATGAGAAGCCAGAGAGTCCACTGCAACCACAAACTGGCATTTTAAAACTGCTGACTGAAAAGACACCTCAGAAAGAATTGCCAGACCATTAGCAAAAGTCCCTATATTTTTATAGAACAATTTAACAACATGCTGGAAGAAAACAGAGACAGGAACTGACATAGAATTTACAGTGTAAAGCTTTGAGAGTTAAGAGATGTCAAGGAATGGTCTGTCTGAGGTGAGCTAGAAGGAGGGCATGGTACTCACCTAGTGAACTTCAGCACGCTTGGGTACTAGCATGAGATAATTTAGTCCTCAGACAATTACCACATCTGGAGATTCACAGACAAAGGGTGCTCTGTGAGGAAAGTCCTAACCTTTACCCATACCTGTTATGAAGAAAGGTAAAAAATACTCTTTACCAAGCTATCAGTGTGCTACAGAAAGTAACAGTCCCTTTCAGAGAGTTCATGGCACAGAATGGCAACACATTTTGCAACTCAGATATGAAGCTTCTGTTCCACCCTTTGCTATTAATGAACAAATTCAGCAGCCTTTTACAGAGACTATTGCTACCTTTGCAACTGTATGCATTGCCCTTAAAAATCCTAGTGAAAGAGAAAAATAGCAGACAGCAAAAGAAAAGACATAAAGCTTTTTTGACCTTTCTCAACCCAACTTTGTTATAGAAATGTAATGATCCATATCTCCAAACCAGAATATTTCAGATGATTAAAAAACCCAGCCCAGTTCTATATCCTGAGATTACAAACACGAAATATCACGTGTGCAATATTTGCCTTGCAGCAAGGAGGATGAATTGGGGCAGGGGCTACTGAGACTTAAAGGGATGTCATTATGGGCTGTTCTCATACCAGAAAAATATAGCAAATTGCTTGGCTTGCTAAATCAGATTCTAGTCCTGTCTCCTATAAACAAAGTTTTTTCATAACTTTTCATAACTTTCAAATGCATCAGTTTTTCAGTGACTGTTAAAATGTAGCTATTTATACAGAACTTTAAGGTACCTACAGTAAGTTCCTTCCTCGTCATTGCAGGTGGTCAGCCTATATCCTGGACCAGAAGTAGCAAATGACATCAGCACTGGGAGAGAGAAACATAGAGAAAGAAGAGTCTTATGGGAGAAATAAGGGATTGTTTGTTAGAGAACAAACACACAAAAAAGCCCAACACCATCAGCAATCAGCATTAGTCCAAGAATGCACTACTTAACATTTTTAGAATCTGTTACTGGACTGCAATATAGAAAGACAGCCTAAGTTAGACACAATAATATTAATTAAATACATCACAAGTTTTTAGGTAATGCTGTTCCTTTGTACTATGCATTTATTATCTAAGACCATGCTCCACTACACAGTTTTGTACAAGCACATGGTGAAGACTCCTCCAATGCACACATTTACTGGGACAGGATGAATATGTAAAGGAATGTTAACTTTGATTTTCATAGGAGTAAAATCACACTCTAAATCTATCTTTTCTGAGCATTAATAAACTCTATAACTACACAGAACTGCACTATAAAAAATGATGACCCAGAATCTTTTTAGATTTGAAACACTTCATTGTGAACTGCAATTACTGATCAGCTTTATGAACAATGTAATGTCACACTCAGTGGCCCTCACAAACTCAGCTGGATAAGTAATAGTTGTTCATATTTTCATGCTGGGCTAAAACAAATGCAAAATATCACATGGCAAGACAACAGAAGCTGACCATAGCTTACAGCCTTAAGTTATTAATTTATTGGAAATCCCAAGGAAGACTGCCCAGGACATCAAAACAGCTTGTAAAACACTACCATGTGCTCCCAAAGCGAATAAATTCAAGTTTGGCCACTTTTTTCCAAATTCTGTATGGTACTTGAAGAAGTCACTTTCCCTCATTTAGGCAAATATCTTTGTATAAAGTTCAAAGAAACACAGAAAGCAACGGGTGAAATTAAACCATAGATAAATAAAGGCATGAACTGCAAAGGATTTTGATTTTTGGTGATGGAAAAACATTTAACAAATACTCTTGTAAATTAATGGATAATCCTAAAAATAAAGATATCCCTATGTGATCACACTGTAACAGCTTCAGTATCTTTTGTTTCCTGTGTTTAAAACTAGCTATATCTGAGCAAACCAAATGGCTATACAGCTTTATCCATACTGTGCAATTTAAAAAATTATCAAAGAGCTTTATTTTATGCCAGGAATGAGAACATTAAGTTAAGAACAGAAGTCACAAAGGTTTATGAATAAAATCAACCATGAGTGAAGAGATGTAAAGACAATTATCCTTCTGCTTTGCAGCTGAACCTTAAAATCATTGTCCCACCACCAAGAAAGGAACAGACTTCTTTTGAAAAACAAGAAATTATCTTCATCTATACCATGATATTATCACACTGAGCAAAGATGCCTGCACTGAAGTAAAAAATGGGTCTATGTGGTGGAAATCACCATTTCCCAACAATTGCAGAGATTCAGGTTCTGCAGTTAGCTTCGTGAATTGACTTGTGCTGTCAGCAGCCAACTGATTCCCTTGCTAGAGCTCCAGGAAGACAGCCTTAGACATAGTTGCATGAATTCAGATCCCAAAAAGCTGCTCTAAAGTGCTGAATCAGACTCCTGGAGCATGGGGTCACTGAGCAGCTGCATACAGAGGATGGCTCAGTCTAGGGCCACCACTAAGAGCTGGAAGTTATTTCTGCTGAGCAGCCAATATCCATTAGGTTGGGCATCAGGAAGGAAGCAAAGGCTAGCTGCAGGCAACTGATAAATCCCCATGCTCTTACCCAATCTCAACTGAAGGGGTGGGGGGTCACTTTGGGTGTAGAGAATATTAAAGAGGGCTGGAGGGCTGCAGGCTACCTCTGTACTCTTGCCATAGCTCCCTGCAGGTTCTGAAAGTCACACAGGAGTGGTAGGAGGGCTGTGCAGCTGATCCATGAGGGAGAACCAGTCGAGAGCAAGCACAGCAGACAGGGTCCCCACTCACCACGGCACAGCCCCCCAGCAAGCAGGCAGAACGGGGCTTGTGAGAGCACCATGCTTCACCTGCAGACCAGCAGTCACCAGACAAGGGTAAGGCAGCAAATCAGGTCTGATGTCAAGCTGGGAAATGCAAGCAACAATTCAGGAATAGCAGAAGACAGAATTCTACACAGACATATCTACAACGCAGCTCAGGCACAGACTGACAGGCCAAGGCTGAGCTGAAATGGGGGTCCTGGACCCATGGGCACAGTGTGCAGATAATGATCCCGATGAGGCTGTTTAGGGCTATTAAGACATATTAGTGCCCTCAGGACCTTGACAGAGATCATATGTGTGTAGAGAAGCAGACAAATAGTAATCTGAAACTCTCTACATTCCACACAACCTTGGTGCTTCTGAATTATGGTTCAGTCCTTCTTTTGCTTGGCTGTAAGATAGTGACCACATTACTTGGACACCCTCTCCCATCAGCTTCTAAAGACTGTCCTGATTTATAGATTCTGCTATTTAGATTCTTGCACAACTTCTGTTCCACCATGCCATATGGCACAGATTTACAATCTGGACTGAGTTCATGGAGAAAAGAGAAAACAAATCTGAGATGGTTCTCAAAATGAAGAGTATAAAACCTAGGTTTCTTCAGAGACACATTTGAACTGCAAGCTATACAATGTTAAGACATTCTGTTAATTGACATGCATATTTTTGCTATGGAAAAATGTAGTGTATCAACAGAACAAAGAGATACAAAGTAGCATTAAGATGATAGCATTAAGATAAAAAAAAAAAAAAAAAAAAAGTTGTTCAGCAAAACTGCCACTATCCAAATTGAAAAGTTTTCAACAGGGGTGGCATGTCTTGATGTCTTGCCACCATTAAACCACCCATCAAATTACTATTGAAAAAATTCAAAAGTGCTATATTTTATTTACATGCCAGAATCTACAGATTACTTGTATAAAATATTTTTATTCACTGTTCCCTGTGCCCTCCTACCCCCTGACCCAAAAAGTTACAAAGATGTGAATGTCTGTTCAAAGGAAAGATGAGCCTCTGCAGCTTCTGAAGGCCAAAGCAGCAAACAATCGCATCATACTGAACAGTACAGAATGGTAAGCAATTATTATGGTAATGGTGGATACACCTGAAATAAGTGAATTTTGTATGGCAAAAGCATATTTAAAACTGATACATGAATACTCAGCTGGTTTTTCTACCCCATCCAAACTTTACTTAAATGGTTTATAATGTGTGCCACATCCAAATGTGTGCTTTAAATGTGTATTAAGACAATAGCTAAAGGTTCTCAGTCCTAAGACTCTCATCCACCCAAATATTCCCTTTCTTTTAACAGAGTTTTAGTATAAAAGCTAAATTCCGAGATACTTGATATGATTGACAGCTAATTATGAGAGTAATTCAACTGATTTCCAGACCATTAAAGTCTGTGAAGAAGTATTTCAAGAGATGAGCAGAAGTCATACAAACTAACACAAAAATAGTTGCATTGTCATGGCAATTCAGTGTTTTACACAAGTGACAGGGCTTCCATATGCCAGTTCTTTCCTTCTCAGTTTTAACCTTACTTATTGAGTTCTGTTATTTGAAACAGACAGAATCATACCAGGTTTTTAATTGAAGATGTGTTGGGCTAGTTGCTAAGTCAGCAGTGTCAGCCACTAAAAGCACAGAAGATATTAAGATATTTCAGAATGAATCCCAAATCACTCAGGTTTGATCAAACTTGATTAATGTGATAACCTGAATTTTAAGAAAGTTGACGCAGACATAGCCACAGGTCTATGCTGAACCTGAAATTAAGATACTGAGCTCCAAGGAAAGCTCCTTGGCAAAGATGGAATGGGACAGTATACCGTTACCATGTTTTCAAGAGAACAGAATGCTGTGCCTCCTGTGCTGGCCAGGTCAGAGGGGCAAAGCTGTGGCCTAACTGCTTTTTCCCCTTTGTGCTAATTTAAGCCTCTTGCAAATGCAAAGTCTATAATTAAGTCTAAGTTCTGAAAAGAGTGAAATGAAAAAACCCCTTCCTATAGTCATTTTGCCATGATTAAAAATATTGCAGAGACCATGCAAATTTTCATTAAAATATCCGGAACATATCATTGTATAATCAGCCTATAGCACAGGGAAGGCTGGAAGAGGACTTATATGTCCTTTCCATTGCCTCCTGCTCAGCAGACCTGAAAAGAATGTCTCATGTAAGAGGTTTGTGAAAACCAAAGCAAATCTGTCCAGTTCATGGGTATAAACATTTCACAAGCCTTCTGCTCTTTTCTGGTCAGCTTCCCCTCCCCTGTCCTTTCTCAAATCTTTACTCCTTTACAGCTTCAGACTAGCTATTATGGGATACACGGGTCACCCCAGCAGAAGTATCTGTCAGGTCATGTGACACTGCTTACAGCAGCCAGAGGAGTGTTACAGGAGATGCAGATGGGCACAACTGGCTCAGGATTGCAGTGTTGCATGAAGAGTACAAAGCAGAAAATACATCACACAACTCAAAGTTTCTATTCACAATATCTAGAGACTGATTTTGCAGCAGAAAAATTAGATTAGCTTTCCTACAATAACAGAAAATTAGAGCCAAAAAGAATTTCAGTAAATCTCTTAGTCCATTCCTCTGTCATAAAAAATAGAGGAGAATTTGATGGGCCTGTTTTTAAAGATACACAGTGACAGAGGGACACTGAAGCAGTGGAGGAGATTGTCTAGAGAGACTGCGGAGCTATCTGAACATCTAATATGAATTTTCCTTACTGAAATGTGGTCCCATTGCTACCCTCCCCTGTCACAGTAAACAGTTTAGTCCCTTCCTCTTTGCAGCACCTTTCCTATTCTTGAAGGCCACAACTTTTTCAGTTTTCTTTTCACTAAACATCCCTGTTTCTTGAGTCTCATGGTAGACTGTGTTTTGAGACCTCTGATTCTCATTTATTCCTTGGGCTTTTTCCAGTAGAGGTTGAGGTTTACCCAAACATGAGTGCACTACCCCAGTAGAACCCTGACCAGCTTTATTTAGACCAGAAGAGATTAATTCACGTGTCTTGGAGCTGTGCTCCTGTTCACATACCCCAATATGGCATTTACTTCTGCTGCAAAGGACAACACCACCATCTGCTCAGGTTTTAATCTCTTAAAATCTCCAGAATATGTCTACCAAACTGCTACATTATAATTTCTTCTTTCTGTATTCATACAGTTTATTTTTTTTTCCCTGAAAGAAGAAACTTTCACTGTTACTTTTCATCCTTATTTCTCCAGTGTGTTCAGGAAAAATATGAAGAGGAACAAGGGAGAATACATTTTCAGGTACATCAGGAATGTATAAACTTGCATTCAAGTCTGGACTATTAAGCTCTGAAACTTTCTGAGTGATGATTACAGAGGGAAACTAACAGCAGGCCTCTGGTGAGCAAAATACTTGATTTGGTGGAAATGGGAAATTTTTTAATTAGTTGGAAAAGGAATACAGCAGAATGCTAAGTGCCCGAGAAGTTCTGAGTTTGTTAAAATATGGAAACAGGAAGAAAACACCTAGAAAACTCTTACAGATTTGCTTCTAGTCAAGAGGGAAAAACTGGCTGGGAAAGCAATCTGGGTGACAGCAAGCACAAAACAATGAAATTTACAGTGTTTAGCAGGGAAAAAAAGAATAAAGGCAAAACAAAACAGCCGAAATAAAGAAAGCAAACTTCTGTGACTCAGTGAATTATTGACATTAAACATGAAAAGGAAGCACAGGAAAAGTAAAAAACCAAGTCATATCACTATGAATAAGTATGAAAGAATAGCACAAATATATAAGAAAAAAAATATACAGACCAAGACACAAAATATGATGCAACTAACAGAGGATACCAAGGCTAACATGAAAAAAACTTTATTAGTAGTAACAAAAAAAGAATTATGACATGGATCCATTACTGAAGACAGAACACTACTGACATATGACACTGGAAAAAAAAAATTTAGCAAAGCGTAAAGGAAAAAAAGGCATTAACTATGGTAAGCACCAGATTTTAGTTAAGATTATATTAATAGCATATGAGTTCAGCATGAAAGAGAGAAGAAATAGTTCAGATAAATTAAATATTCTTAACCTACCCAATCTAGATTAATTTAATGCAAAAGTACTTAAAAACCTGTCTGAAGGCTGAAGTACAACAATGAAAGGACCTCCAGGGAAAACAGAATAGCAAATGACTAGGAAAAAAACATAGGCCATATCTTTAAAAAGGGTAGAAGTAAAACTCTGGGAACTTTCCATTAAGATCAGTTCTAGAGAGAATTAATATAAAAAATATTGTAAGTGCAAAGATAGCCAAAAAAAAATAAACAATAGCTAAGAACAGGTTCCTTACTAATAAGGAACACATCAAACCAAGGTAATGTGCATCTTTGGCAGAATCATATGCCCTGTGAATAATGGAAAGACAGTAAAATTTATAAATTATACAGAATTTGGCATGATCTCATGTGGCTTTTTCATAAGGATGCATGGCAACTAAGGTCAAAAGCTACAAAAGTTGCAAAACTAATACCCAGAACTGCTGTGTAGTTACCAGGGCTCCACACTAGTCTACTCAGTACTGCAAGAGATTTTCATTAATCATCTGAATAATGCAACAGAACATCTCTTGTTACTAAACTCAAAGATGTCAGCAAGCTGGGTTGTAGGGATGAATGAACTCAGAAGGATCTTAAGATATCGCTATGTAGTAATGATTTATATCCAGTCATGCAGTGCAATTCCTGGGATGGTAATCCTCAGTATAAGCATCCTTACTATGCTAATCTTAGAAGCATTTAGAGTATTACAACAGTGTAAGTGGAAACTGAAATATTAAAAGTCATGTTAGTTTCTGTTTTATCCAAACCACAGTGGAAAGAGAAAACCGCTATAATACAAAAACATGCAAGATTTATATTGCATTTCAGCCTGTTTCCAAAATTGGCGTGTAAAGCACCCATGCTCTGCTGTAATATATTGGTCTAATCAGCAAGAATGAGGGTAAAACAGAAATACAAGGTCACAGTAAGCATTTAGAAATGGATCTAAGTCGGTCTTAATGATTCAGCTTGTTCTCATTCACCTTTGGAAGTCTACTGAGCAGAAAACTACATCTGAGCTATCTGCCTGGAGCAACTTTGTAGTCAATAAGCAGAAGCAGGCACATTAAGGTACAGTTTATCTCATCCTAGGAAACGCACCTGACCATGAGTCACACCCTGCCACTGCATTCTTCTCTCCATGGATGATAAAGCAGGCTGCGCAACTAGCTCACCCAGGCATCTTAAGTTAGAGAAGCACAGTCTTGTCCTCAGTATCTAAGCAGATACTCGGAGGCATATGAGTTGTTAGAAGAGCATCAGAGTGGTGCCACAGTTTTTTTTCTAACTAGATTACAACAAAACAAATGAAGACCTCAGGCTGCCCACTTCAGTCTAGATTTCTGTTGCCAGTTAGGCTGAAGCTGATACAAGAAGGTTATGCAGTCATAAACAGGTCTTAGTAACTCTGAGCTCCTATTTTTCCAAAGCAAGCAGCGGATGCCCCGTCTTCTAAGTTTTCTGTGGCTCCACTGATTACAAAGACTCTGAATTCTCTGCTGCTTTTGGATAGAATTCCCCATTTGTTCCCTTTCTGCCACAGCTCTCTATCTCTGTCAGATGTTTCAGAAGGGAACATTCCTGTGGCTCTCTGTAACACGGTTAGGACTGCTCAAACCCTGGCCCAGCAACATTAGCAGGAGATTTTTTTTGCCTTTGATTCCAGTAGCAATAAAATTTCACTTGCACAGGTTTGGGGCACTGATGAACATAGGGTGTGATTTTCAGCATTGTACAGACAACTCAAAAAAGGGAGTCATCTTACATTGTTCCTCTGAAACACACATTTTCAGTAGAGAAATACATACTGCTGGATGATTATTGTCACAAACATGCAAGAATTTATGTTTTATCATTAAAATGAGTAATAAAATCATTCAACAGCTCCTTAGGGTGTTCAGAATAAAACAGCTACCACCTGTTCTTCAGAAAGGTGTCTTCTTGTGTTATGCCCATTTGCTACTGATAATGTTCAAGAACCACTTTCAAAAGCAGCTTTCAAATGCTGCTTAACAATACATACCCAGAGGTAAGTTGAGCTAGTTCTTCCAAGTGGGAAGTTTGGAGAATATCAGTGGTTGCTATTTACCAACAAAACAATATACCATCACAAAAATACCCCTGACTGGTAGGTGAGACAAGACAGCACTCTAGATTTCAGGGGTAATTATGTACATATCCATGTACATGTCATACAACAGCTACTTCCAATTCTCATTGACCTCCAGACCTCAAAAATCCACAACAGTAATTTCAGGGAGAAAATTAAACATACCATATTATCCTTTCTCCTTTTTCTTTCATGTGCTGAAGAACTGATGTCAACTGTGGCTGTGTAACACACAAAACATTACCCTTTGATATCAAGGATCATTGGCACTTGAGTGAAATACAGTGTTATGAATGAAGAAGCTTCACAACCTCTTTCCTGAGCAATTTCAAATTTCAATTTCATTGAACAAAAAAAAAACAATTTCAAAACAAAAAGTGAGGAAAACTGAGCAATTTTGTAGTGCGTCATGAACTTCATCTTACAGATCATGTATACAACAGCACACTATGCTATATGACAGCAAGTAGGCAGTAGCAGTATTAGTTTCAGCTGAAGAAATAAAGAAGCCTTCACCACTCTTATGATGTGGGATATTTCACTGAATACTTTCACAACTGCCACAAGGTAGTCATTTTTACAATAGACCTAAATTTTCTTGCCCAAAATTCAGTATAGGGCACAGAAAAATACATATTCACATCAGGTCACACTGAAATAAACTAAGAATATACCAGAGTAGGCTTTGAGACAGCTGGGAGAGGGTTTCTGAGAATAAGAAGCTGGGGCTGTGCAATACTGGGGCCATAGCCGCAACTCTGACCAATGTGTATTTCTTCCCTGGCCATAGAGGTTTTGACCTGCCTGAAAGTCTTCACTTTTAGACCTCTTCTGTTTGATTTAATTTCCCCCTTATTTTTCTAACAAAATATCCTATTTTTGAACATTTCAGCCTTAGCTTTTTTTTTTCCCTACCATAACTGACAGTGGCCCATTCTTCTGAGAGGCATGAATTTCTGAAAAGCAAAGAAAAAGCCAAGGTCAATACTTGCTGCACTCAGGGAAAAAAAATCTAGTTATCTCACCAGATACTACTGATGTGCTCTCTGTGTTCGCAGAATACATGAGTAAAGGGGTGATTTTCAGTGGCTGAGCAGGAAATGGTCCCAAAGGATGAAGAAATGGTTCCTTCTCCTCTTTCCTGATGATAAATACAGACAGACATGTTTCCAACATATGATCTCTGGAAAGCATAGGTACCGAATTGACAATTTGCCAGGGGTTTATTGCTCATGCCTTTAGCACAGTGGCAGAAATAACGAGTTCTGCTGCGGATTAGATATTTGGTCTTTAGTACCATGGTGATAACATTGTACAAAAAAACACTCAAGCACAACATATTTATCTGCATGAAGAACTGGTTTATTTTTAAATTCTCACCAATTGTTCTGTTGCTTTCTTACTGTACATTTAATTGTCACCCACAGTTTTCAAATACAAGACTAGAGGAAATTGAAGTAATCCTGAAATTGCTCCAAGCACAAAATTCAGACTTCCCAAAGAATGACTAAGAAAGATAACAACTTTCCCAGGAAGATGAAGGACACATAACAGTTGTTCAGAAGAAAATCAAGCAGAGGACAGAAGAAAAAAATTGCCTATATATTCAGTCAAAAGACTGTTTATCATCATCTGTGTCCTCTTTCAGAGCACAAAATAGAAGATGAAAAATACATTTCTGTACCTAATGGCCAATATCTAAGAGAAGATGCTACTCCATACTTGCCTAATTTTTATCTTTCTCATTAAGCATCCAATATTTGTTCTAAAACAAAATAGCATCTTGAACTAACCAGACCTTTTTCTACCTACTGTGGAAGTTATTATTTTCCTAAATGCGCTCTGCTGCAAGACTGTGTAGGTAAAACAAAAGTAGAAAAAAGTAAATGTATTTAAAATATTGGATGTATTATACCATACCAACACAACCTAAACACATACATTTTCTATTAAAATGATTCAGCATTAATTTGGATCCACCTTTGGCCATATAGATGCATAAGTAATTTTTCCCTTTTCAGCACTTCACGAAGAGCTAGCAGAACTCCATACAAGTAATCTGTATGGTCTAATGTCTGTAGGATAAAACCATTAGTAATTTAGAAGTATGATAAAAGAACATTATTTGACTCTGAAGTTGAGGTACCTTACAGTATCCCTCCCAATTTATACATTCAGTAAGTTTCTTCATCATGAAATGAAGAGTTTTGAGAATAACCAAAGGGCAAAAATCAAAGGTGCCATCGCACAGAGATTCCCTCTCTTAGATACTGTTCCAATTTCCCTTTGTAAAAGACATTTGTACCTCCATAGCAAAGTAACTTCATGGTGGGAGGAGGAGAGAAGCATTTTTCCCTTACTTTAAAGGTCCAGACAGACCTTTAAAAGCTGTATTACTTCATGGAGTTGCTAAACTGGCAAACTTTTTTTACTTCACTCTCTGCTTAGTCAGACAATATAATACAAAGTAAACCTATTAATTAAGTCTTTCAGTAAAAGTGCCTCGGGGCAGTTCTTCAGGAAAGAAAACCAAGAGTTCAATCATAAGTAGGTGCTAAAACTTAACTGTGACCACAGCTTCAAACACCTGGCAGATGTCTAATCTCAAATTTGTTTGAATCTGAAATGCTTAGAAACTTTTTGGGAAAGTATTTCAGCCTTTTTCTCAAAAACAGTGAGTGTATCTTATTAGTTTATCCAGAGATTTTCAGCAAAGGCATTAGAGAGAACTTCTAGCACCTGTTACATCAGGTACTACAAAATTTCATCTAGACATAATGCAGATATTCAGATCTGGAAGCAGCCATAGCTCTGGATAGCTCAACTTAAACCTGATGACATCTCAGAGCCAAGTCACTGAACCTGGCTCAGGAACTGGGCTGTGATTAGACAATACTTGGACTTTAGTGCAAAGCCTGCAAGAGGGAGCCTTTGACTCAGTAGTCAAAAAAAAAGCACAATCCTTATTCCTAATTCACTGGTTGTCTTCACCTTTCAGGAAAAAAAGAAAAGAATGAAAAGAGCTCTCTTCTATTCTTTAGGAAAATAAACTGTAAGAAACAAAGAAAGAAACAAAAGATGATCAGGAAAACAAAGTTCCGATATTTTACTATTTAAATCAGTTAACTGTTGCTAACAAAGGCATAGGACACAGTGATTGCAGTTCTTCTGGCCTGGTAAGAAAAGCAACTCTCTTCCAGTACCAGCTGAACACATCCTGTGAAACACTGGGTTTCAGGAGCATTTGTCTGAACACATTTTGCACAGGAAAGAGAAAGTAGACATTTCCAGGACACTACCAACAGCATTACTGACATTTCCTTTCCTTCTTTTAAGCTTTTACTGCTTTAGGTTTCTACTGTCACATCTCCTGCTACTGATGGTAGTGAAATTGTGCACTGCTGGGGAAATAATACAAATCTAAGCATGAAGAAAACTGAAAGCCTCTTTCAGGAGTACAGGAATAAATCTGTTGATTTAAGAAAGATGAATTAGATCTGTTGCTTCATTACAATGGACTGGTCCAACAAAGAAATTGAGAGGAGTAAAAAGAGACTGATTTTAAAATAAAAAACCCTCTGACATCTGTCTAAGCACCTCTTCTGCTGCTCAAACCTTGGGCGCAGGAAGAAACTCTTGACAAAGGTTCCCTGTGGTCTTTCAGGTTCATCATTGCCAGCAGCAATTTTTCCTGCTCTGATCAGAACTTATTGTTCAATTAGTCGCCTAATCAATGAAATGAACACGACCTATGTGAAGCAACACCAGTTGCAAGGCAGGGGCTGCCTGCCCTGCACGCTGCTTCAGGATCAGGTGGAATGCTTGTGCTGTAAAGCGTTAATGTTTCCTCTCCCCTTCGGAAAGCAGGCATGGTGAAAAACACAGGCATGCTCTGGGAGGTGAAGTGAGTCATGTAGTACTTGCTGCTTTCTGCCTTTGTTACAATGAGATAAAGGTCAGCGATATTACAAAGGTTTAATTTACTCCGCAAACTCAAGCGTATTCTATTATCACCCATTTATTTTCATTCTTCTTGGTTACAATATCATTCTTCTTATTAGAGCAGAAATGCTTACCTCTGTCCTGATGTGAAAACAGGAAACCGACTCCCAGAAAATTCTGCAAGAATGAAAAGTCTCACAGGTCATTTTTAATTAAATGTCATTTTACCTCAACAAAAGTTGGCCCTGGGTCTCAGGAAGACATCAGGAAAAAAAAACAGCATAAAATATCGTCAAAACACAGTTGATGATCAAAATATATTGAACTATTAATTAAGTGAAACTCCAATATTTTCAAAGCTTTTTCATGCATGTACTTGTGCATATTTATTGATAATAAGTCAGTACACCCCACCTCCACAGAAGTGACAAGTGAAATAACATGTAATGTACTTCTGTGCACAGTTAACAGTTCAAATAAGAAAATGCTTACTCAGATCTATCTCAAAAAACGGAATGAAGGACCTTCTTTGTGGTAAATGATTGGTGATATCCTCCTTGATAGGCCAGGAGTCACAGGTCACAGATAAATGGTATGTCTGCCTGCATGACTATTTGATTCTACAGGATGAGGCTGAGAGACCATCTACAGTGATCTAGACACCCTCAGGAAAGAAATCTGTGAACAAGTGTTGTTCATTCAACAAAAGAATATAAACTAGAAATTCTTGTGAGTGCTTGGAGAAGAGTGAAATCCAAAGCTCAAGGAACCTGACCAGGATATTGAGGACAGTGAGACAGTGTCCACATAAAAGTGATAGTAGTACTGCAACAAAAACTACGTGGGATATGCCAATTTCCTCTTTTCTATAGAGGACATCTCATCCAAACAAGACCAAAAATGAGAAAAGGGAATGGTGGGCTCATTCCTCTTGATGGTGAAACTTCAGGATGGTATAGAGCTGGGACAAGGCCAAAAACTCCTTACAATGAACCACATCATACCAGTCCCAGGGAATGATACAAATATTGCCAAGGAGCTTTTAGGTCAAATTGACTGGGAGCAGTGCATGGAATAGAAGGGGCTACTCAGATGCCAGAGAAAGCCAGGAGCAAACATGGTATTTTCCCTGACAGTCTGAGATCCCATGCTGTGGAGCAACACAGTGTTACCTCAGTGAGGACCAGTGGAAGACAGACCAGAAGTGGGCCCAGTCAATGTTGGTGGAACAGTCTGGTCAGGCTTGCTCTTAGCAGTAGCAGAAACACAGAGGAAGGGGACTCCCCCAGGCACAGTAACCTGCCTCAGCCTGGCAGCCTGAAACCACAGAGGGTGGGACACCACAAGTCAGACTCCAAATCATACAGTCTCCTGTAGGTCCCAGAAAGGCTGAGAGGTCCCAGAGTCACCATATAGGTTTAGAAATATACCTTCAGGAACACAAACCTACTTACTAATTATGCTTTAATCAACTTCATCCTAGAACTGGGATCCTAGATATGACATGCAAATGCAGCAAGAGGGATGATAGCCTTCACTGGAAGCCTGAATTAACACCCCTGTTCTTACTGCTTATGTGCCTTCCAAGCTGACATGATCTACAAGCAGGTCAAACATTTTTGACATTGATACAACACTGTACCAATCACACATCATAAGGAAAATTCACATACCTGCAATTTACTTTTTGTCTCCAGGCCTTACTCACCTTTTCATAGGAATTACACAGGCTATGTTAATGAGGTTGGGAAACTCCATACTCTGATTTTTTTTCTAAATTATTTCCCTGCTGCACAGCTCCCTGTTTGCTTTGATCCAGCTTGGGAAGGTCATGCAGTCACAGCCACTAAATGAAGAACGCTGTTGGAGTATGACATTCCAGTGGACAGAAAGCCCTCCAAGTCTCCATTCTTGCTAGCTAGCCTGCAAGCACTTTCTTATTATCTTCCAGCTTGATAAATCTGGGGAGAAAAGATCAGTAAAGGCCCCATCTACACAAAAACTTGCAATGGTTTTGAGATAGTTCTGTTTTCATAAAAATGCAGAATAATGTAGGCTTGAGGTACCTAGTCCAAACACTTGCTCAAAGCAGGTCTCATTAGATGAATTTGCTGGGGCTGTGTCCTATCAAGCCTTGAAAACGTCCACAATATTTTACAGTCTTCCAGGAAACCTGTTCCTGTATTTGATCACCCTCATGGTAAAATATTATATCTTTACCTAATTAGAGTTTCCCATGTTTCAACTTTTGACCTTTGCATATCATCTTACCACTGCACATAGCCAAGGGGAAGCTGGCTCCATCTTCTCTGCATCTTCCAATCAGGCGGCTGTAGAAATCAGTAAGATCTCTCCTGAATCTTCCATTTTTTAGGCTAAAGACACCCCGTCCTCTCCTCATATATCATGTGCTCCACTTCCCTGGACATCCTGATGGCCCTTCAATGGACTCATTCCCATATGTTAGTACCTTATATTGGGAAACAAAAACTGGACACCATATTCCAGATGCAGTCTCACAAGTGCCACAGAGGGGAAAAGATCACTTCCCTGGAGCTGCTGGCTGTATTTGTGCTACAACCCAGGAAGTGGTTGGCCTTTGATGCTTTAATTAGTTGGCCTTTTTGTTTTAATTAATTCTATTTCAAATCTATAGTTCACTGAAATTTAAAATGAGCCAGTCAAAACTGCAATAATGCTTTGCACAGGGGTTTTCAGTAGTTTAAATACAATCAGCAGGAGTCGGTTCCATTTCTGCCCATACTTAAAACTGGGCTTTTGTTTATAACCAAGAGC